>NW_026575258.1:0-58299 GCF_028641065.1 Leucoraja erinaceus | reverse complement strand
ATTGAGCAACACTTTCTAAAACAAAAAAAAAACCAGCGAGTTATGCAAAAAGAAACGCCACAAAGACTGGGTGCAAGGCTGAACTGTGAAGAGGATGTTAGGCCGGCTTGCAGGGTGACACAATGAAACAGTATGACAGTGAGATGGGGACAATAGACATGCAAATGCAGTATAGCATATAGATAAAAATGTGAGCGATACAATGACCCCCTTTGGCGCAAAATAAGGGGGCAGATTATTAGATACTCAATGGTGGGTTAAGGTTAGCCAAGGGGAGGTGCAGCCGAGACCTGGGCGTTCTCTTAGTACCACCAGCACTGAAGTTGGCGTCAGGTAACAAAGCCGGCAAGTGAAGAAGGCGCTAAATGGAATGTTTGGCCATTCATAACAAGAGATTATCATATAGGAGAAAGAGGGTTCCTTCTGCAGTTGTATAGGCTCTGCTGCAGATCACATCTGGATTAGATGTTGTCCAGTTTTGGTCCTCCGAATTTTTGATGGGACACATTCTTTGTGGTTGAGGCCAGTTTCACGTAGGTTCCGAATTGATCCCTTGGATTGTCGGGAACTGTCGTGTTACTATGGACACAAAAGCCTTAAAAAACTAGGACTTGTCTAAGCACTGGAGTTTAGTACATGGATTAGGAGGTGTTCTAAAAATATAAAAACATCTAATCAATATAAATAAAAAGCTTGGACAGAAGCTAGACAGTGCAGGAAAACTGTCCAATGATTGGACTAATTCCAGAACCTCAGGCCCAACGAAAATAAGGGGACAGTCATTTACATGCACTGCGACGGTTGAGAAACACTTTCTACTTTCTCTCTCCACTCCAGGAGTGTTGAATTATTAAGTAATTCCCTGCCACGAGCAGTATGTAGCCAAGTCCTTTGGTCTGGATTTAGATAGAGTTAGATAGAGCTCTAGGGGCTAGTGGAATCAGGGATTAAGTGGGATAAGGGCGGCACAGAGTTTTTGTGATTGGGGACAATCAGACCATATTCGCTATAATGAAGGCGGTGCTTGGCTCGAAGGGCCGATGACTCTGGCACCTATTTTCTAGTACTAGTTCCTATATCTCGTCCAGATACTGTATAGTAGCGAGTCTCATTTCCCATTTTCGCACGTTTGGCCCATATTACTGATTTGGGGATGGCATTGTCTATAGTCTTGACACTTGTATACGTGATGGACTCAACGGCCTAGCCCTATTGTTATGCCATCCCGCTGTGCACTCTCAGCTCTAAAATCGTTACTGGTGTCATCGTGTGAGAGGGAAACAGTGTTTGTGATTTTATGCGTGCATGTTCTACACATATCACTCATTATTTTTGTTAATTTTATTGTCAATGTTTTCACCCTGTTTCCTTTCCCTCCATTTCCCTCATTTTCCTCTCATCCCCTCCCAAACCTCCTCACCTTTGCCTGGTTTCCCCTCCTCTTCCTCTCCTCTCCTCTCCTCCCTCCTCCTTGCTATTAACGCCACACTGCACCTTCCTATCCTCTCCCTCCTTAACTCTACTCCTCTCTCCTTTTTCCCTCTCCTCTCCTCCTCCCCCCTCCTCTCCTCCTCTCCCTCCTCTCCTCCTCTCCCTCCTCGTCATGTCTCCCTCTCTCTCTCCTCCCCTCTCTCTCCCCTTCCCCTCTACCCTCCCCTCTCCCCTCTCTCTCCTCCCCTCTCCCATTCTCTCCTCCCTCTCCTCCTCCCCTCTCCTCCCCTGTCCTCTCCTCTCCTCCCCCTCTCGCTCCAGATTCTCCTCTCCTCCCCACTCCTCACCACCATCTCCTCTCCTTCCCTCCTCGCCCTCCCCTCTCCCTCTATTTTCCTCTCCTCCTCCTCCCCTCTATTCCTCTCTTCCCCTCTCCATCCTCACATACCTACCCTCTCCTCCACCCTCCCCTCCCCTCAGAACCACTTCCTCATTCTCCCCTCTATACCACTTTTTCCTTTTCATCTCCTCCCTCTTTACATCTCCTCACCTCTACCTCCCCCTCTTTTCTCTCCTATTTCCTCCTCCCCTCTTTATCCTCCTCCCCTCCCATTCTATTATCCTCTCCTCCCCTCCTATATATATCCCTCGCCCTCCTCCTCTCCTCCTTCATACTATTCTCTTATATATACATATTCCCATCATTATATATATATACCCCATCGCCCTCCACCCGTACATATCCTCCACCTCTTCCCTCGTCCCCTCCTCTCCACCACACTCATGATATATCTTCTCTATATCCGAATTACACCCACATCTCCGTATATACGATACAAACACTACCAGGGCTCACAATAAATATTGGTATCGATACATATACATACATATTTGTATGCTCCTCTCCTCTCCTACACATATCTCATCTCACATATGAATCCTCTGCACTCCTCTGACCCCTCTCCTCGTCTCCTCCAATCTCCCACTCCTCATTTTTCCTCTATATCCTCCAGTGTCCCCCTCCCATCCTCTCCCTCTCCATACCTACATATTTACTCCACTCTCGCCACTCAAGTTTGGTCTCGTAATCATCCTCTTCCTCGACCCTTCCCCTCTCCTGACTCCTCCCTCCTCCCCTCACTCCCCTCTCATAACCAGACAACATCCTCCCCCCACTCCGTATATTGCCCCTCACCCCCCACTATCCTTATAACTCGCAAATCCGCTTCCTCGTCTATAAAACAATATATCTCCGTATCATTTCTGGTCCCTCACCTACCCAACACTCTCCTTCATTTTCCCTCTCCGCTCTCTCCCACAAGACCTCCCCTCCCCTCCCTCCCCCCGACTCATGTCAAAACTCCACACATCTTCCTCACCAATTCCCCTCCTCTCCTTCCCACCTCCTTGCTTCCTCTCCCTCTAACCTCTGTCCTCCCCTCCCTATCTCCTACCCTCTCCGCCTCCCCTCCCCTCTCCATTGCTCATCTTGTCTCTTCGAAAGTGGAAGGGAGATCTCACACTCTTTCCTCGTCAGGGAGTTTGACCTGCGTTGTGGAAAACATCGAATCCCCTTCCCCCTCTCGCTCCCCTCCCCTCAACGTCCTCCAATCTCGTTGAGAGAGAACTGAGAGGGGCAGATCCCCTCCTCTCAGAGATCCTCTCCCTCTCCTGGAAAACTCATTCCCTCTTTCTCTCCTCTCCAGAACTCCTCTCCTCTCCAGGCTGGTCTGACACTCTCCTAGACTTAGACATGAGGATCCTCTTGTTCCTGACGAGTTATTGCTGATGAGGACTTCCTCCGCTGAATATTTCCTCTCATCTCCTCTCGTCACCTCCTAAAGCCCTCCGCCTCTCATCTTATACTGACTCGGCTATCCTAGAATTCCCCTCCCCTCCCCTCCGGCCTCCTCGCTCGAACAAGGTGTCCAGTCTAAGGGGACGATACCTGCTTTACTGAGTTTCGCCACCTTTTTCCACTAATATGTCATCCATCTCCCCTCTCCTCACGTAGTATTTGAGCCCAGTTTCACTTACCTAATGTTGAACCCTGAATTAGATCTGCCCCTCCTCCCTCCCTCCTCTCCTCTCCTCTCCTCTCCTCTCCTCTACTCTCCTCTCCCCTTCTCCTCCCATATTAATTCCTCTCCTCTCCTCACCTGATTTTTCCGCTCCTCCCCTCTTCATTCCTCTCCTCTCCTCTCCTCTCTTCTCCTCTCCTCTCCTCTCCTCTCCACTCATATCCTCTCCTCCCCTCTCCTCTCCTCTCATCTCCATCTCCTCTCCTCTGCATTCGCTCCCCTCTACCCTCCTCCCTATAATCTCCTCCCCATCGAGAAGAGGGGAGAGAGGAGAAAGGGGAAGGTCTCCGTTTCTCTGGGCTCTCCCCTCCTCTTGCCCTCTCCTGCCCAAAAACCCTTCCTCATCTTCCTCCCACCCTCTCTACTCCTCCCTCCCTCTCCTATGTCTCTCTGGTCTCCTCTCCCCTCCTCCCTCTCCTCTTCCTTTCCTACTCCCCTCTCCCTCTTCTCTCCTCTCCTCCCGTCTCCTCCCATATTAATTCCTCTCCTCTCCTCCCCTCATTTTTCCTCTCCTCCCCTCTTCATTCCTCTCCTCTCCTCTCCTCTCCTCTCCTCTCCTCTCCTCTCCTCTCCTCTCCCCTCCCTCTCTTTCTCCTCTCCTTCCTCACCACCCCTCATATCCTCCTCTCATCCCCTCTCACCCTCCTCTCCTCTCGATTCCCCTCCACTCTCCTGCCTCTCCTCTCCTTTCCTCTTCTCCCATTGTTATCTGATTAAAACCGTCTTTTATCTATCCCATCTTTGTTCTTACTTCGCCTTTCGCCCTCTCCTCCCTCTCACCCTCCGTTCTTTTTATGATTCTCCTCGCCTCTCCTCCTCCTCTCATTCTCCTCTATTCTCCTTGTCTTCTCCCCATGCCTCTGTCAGCTCCTCTTGCTCCTCTCCTTTCCCTCCTCTCCTCTCCCTCCAATCTCCTCGAGGGAACCTCAATACGCTCCTCTCCATCCTTTTTTTCCACTCCTTCCCTTTTGACTATCTAATCTCCATCCTGTCTCTAGTCTACTCTACCCAATGTGTACCTATTCAATATTTTTTGTGATGACCAACCCTTATACATCCTCTAAACCACCAACGTTCCTCCATGGAGTTTAAACCCCTTGTCTCTTTATTATTGTGGTGTAGACACAGCCTCTATATTATTACCCCTAGAGTCTAAAACTTTCTACCTCCCCTGGCCTCAATGCGATCTCCCTTGATTCCCACTTCTGCAATTCATAAAAACTCCCCTCATCAAACTCATCGGTGTTCCTGCTATTACTGTCCAAGTCCCTGTGAGTCCCCTCTACAATATCGACAGGGGCACTCTTCGTGTACGAAATACCTTGTATCACTTCCTTTGCCCGACAATTTTGCCTCCACCTTTCCTTCGCAGCGCTCCATCAAAAGTATTGCACCCTGCACCCTCTGTCTTATATTGCTCCATCTTCCTTTCATCGAACGACATCCTCTTCTCTCCCTCACGCTCATCTGCTCTCCCTTTCCTTAAATTCCCTCCACCTCAGACACACTCTTCCTGGCCTCTACCTTTCCCCCTCTTCCTGAAGAACAGAAAATAATGTACGGATCCTCAGACAGATTAGCGACACCTCCTTCCGTCTATAGTCTATTTTTCACATCCCTTGAGAGATATTTCGTGTTTTTCCTATCTCTGAATCGGAATGAAATCTAATCCCCTAGGCCCTCTTCTTACCCCTTACTTCTCTTTACAATTGATTTTAGGAAGAATAGTCAGTGAGATGGAGATTTAGATCTAGGACTCCACTGTACATGTGGTGGGTGAAGCCCAATAAAATCTCGAATAAAATGCGTCGACGATCACAGAATTTCCATACAGGGAATCCTCTCCCCCTTTTCCTCTGAGGACGGTCTATCCTGGAGACTCTCTTCCATCCAGACGGTCCTGCGTGTTCCTCTACAGAGGCGAAGAGGGGGAATCTCCCTTAGGGTAGGTTGATTGCGTCCAGAGGGGGTGACGAGTCCTGATCCTCTCCACCCTCCCCTATGAAGCCCTCCCCCTAGTGGGCTTCGCCTCCCTCGCATCCCTCCCTCCCTCTCCATCTTCATTGCTCCACTGTTTCTGGTCGTTGAGGCTCCTTCCCCCTTCTTACTCTGGAGAATGCGCTTCCCCTTTCGCTTCCCTCAGGCTCCCAGTCCCCGCCCCTCTCTCTCTCCTCTCCCTCCTGCCTCTCCCTCTCAACCCGCTCTCTCTCGTTATCCCTGAGCTCCTCCCCTCCCTACAGCCCCTATCCTCTCCTCTGCTCTCCCCCTCTCAACCCTCCCCGATCCTCTCATCCTCTCCCCCTCACCTCCCCTCTCCTCCCTCCCTCTCCCTCTCTCCTCCTCCGCCTCTCTCCTCCCTCTGCTCACCTGCCTCCCTTCTAAGGTCTCCCTCTCTCCTCCGCCCTCTCCCTCTCATCCTCCCTCTCCCTCCAGCCGATCCTCCCCCGCCCCCTCCCCTCTCCCCAAATCGCCTCGCCTCTCCCGCTCCTCTCGCCTCCCTCTCCTCGCCTCTCCTCCGCTCCTTCTCCCTCTCCCTCCCACCTCCTCCTCCTCCCGCTCTCCTCTCCCCCTCTCTTTCTTGCCCTCTCCTCTCTCTCTACTCCCTGCCTCTCCCTCCCCTCCTCCTCCCCTCCCCTCTCCTCCACCTCTCCCTCGCTCTACTCGCTCCCCTCTCCTTCTCCTCCGCCTCCCTCTCCCCCTCACCAATCCTCCTCTCCCTCCTTCTACCACCCCATCCTCCCTCACCCATGTTCCGCTCTCTCTCTCCCCTCCTCTCCCTCTCTCTCCTGAGACCGATCCTTTCCCCTCCTCTCTCCTCCTCTCCCTCTCCCCTCTCCTCCGCTCTCTCTCTTCCCCTCTCCCCTCTCCGCTCTCCTCTCCCTCCTCTTTCCTCCCCCCCCTCTCCTCTCCTCTTCCCCTCTCCCTGCCCTCCCCTCTCCTCCCCCTTCCTCCTTTTCTCCCTCTTCTCTTTATTCTCAGATGTCCCCCATGCCCCTGCTCTCCCTTCCATTCCTCTCTCCCTCCCCTCCTCCTCCTGAGGCTCCCTCTCCCCCCTCTCCCCCTTTCCTCTCTCCCTCCCTCTCTCTCCTCTCCCTCTTCCCGGATTCCTCTGCCTCATCCTCCACTCCCCTATCCTCTCCTCCTCTCCTCGCTCCTCCCCCTCCTTTCTCCCCTCTCCCCTCCCTCTTCCCTCTTCTCCCCCTCTTCTCTCCTCTTCCCTTCCCCCAATTCCTCCCCCTCTCCTCCCTCCTCCTGAAGCTCTCTCCTCCCTCCCCCTCCTCCCTCTTAACTCCCCCTTCTCCCCCTCACTTCCCCTTTCCTCTCCCTCTCTCCCCTCTCTTCCTCCCCTCCCTCCTCTCCCCCACCCCTCTGCCGTCCCCCCCTCAACCCTCTCCTCCTTCCTCCCCTCTCCCTCCTCTCCTCTCCTCTCCTCTCCCCCCCTCCACTCCCCTCCTCCTCCTCCCGTCCATCCCCTCTCCTCTCCTCACCGACTCCTCCCCTCCCCTCCTCTTTCCCCTTAAAAGTCTCCTCTCCCTCTCCCTCTCACTTCACCTTCGTGGTCCATCCTCCTCTCCCCCTCTTCTGGCCTCCCCTCCCCCCATTTCGCCCGTACCTCTCGTCCTCCTCCTCAATGGTCTCTCCCCCCTACTCTCTCTCTCCTCTCTCCTCTTTCTCTCCTCTCCTCCCCTGCTCCTTCTCCTCCCCCCTCCTCTCCCTCTCCTCGCCCGCCCATCTCTCTCCCCCTCCCCCTCTCCTCCTCCATCTCCCCCTCTCCTCTCCCCCTCTCCCTCCCTCTCCTCCCTCCCCTACCCCTCCTCCTCCCTCTCTCCCTTCCCCCCTCCCCTACTCTCTCCTCTCCTCTCTCCCTCTCCCTCCCTCTCCCCCTCCTCTCCCTCCTCTCTCCCTACTCTCTCCTCCCCTCCTCTCCCTTCCCGGACCCTCCTCTCACCCTCTCTCTCTCTCTCCTCTCCTCCCT
This sequence comes from Leucoraja erinaceus, assembly GCF_028641065.1. Classification (NCBI taxonomy): domain Eukaryota; kingdom Metazoa; phylum Chordata; class Chondrichthyes; order Rajiformes; family Rajidae; genus Leucoraja; species Leucoraja erinaceus. The sequence continues at coordinate 50,811 of NW_026575258.1, read as the reverse complement.
CCTCTCCATCCCCTTGACTCCCTCTCCCCGCCCCCCTCTCTCCCTCTCCCCTCCCCTCTCTCTCTCCTCTCCTTCCTCTCCCTCTCCCTCTCACTCACTTCTTCTCTTCCTCTCTCCTTCCCTCTCTCACTCTCCTTCCCCTCCCTTCCTCCTTCCCTCTCTCACTCACTCCCCCCCTCTCTTCCTCTCTCCTTTCCCCTCTCCTTCTCTCCCTTTCCCTCCCCTCCCTCCCCCCCCTCTCCCTCCTCCCTCTCCCCTCTCCCCCCCTCTCCCTCTCCTCCTCTCTCTCTCCCCCTCTCCTCCTCCTCTCTCACCCTCCCTCCCCTCCCTCTCTCCTCCTCTCCCCCCTATCGTTCTCTTTCTCTCCCTCTCCCCCCTCTCTCCCCCCTCGCCTCTCTCTCTCCTCCCCTCCCCTCTCTCTTCTCCTCTCTCTCTCTCTCCCCCTCCCTCCATCTCCCTCTATCTCTCTCTCTCCCTCCTCTCTCTCCCCCTCTCTCTCTCTCCTCCCTCTCCTACCTCTCTAACTCTCCTCCCTCTCTCTCTCCACTCTCCTCTCCTCTCTCTCTCCCTCCTCTCCTCCTTCCTCCTCCCTCCTCTCCCCTCTCCTCTCCCTTCTCCTCCTCTCCTCCTTCTCCTCCTCCTCTCCTCTCCCTCTCCTCTCCTCTCCTCTCTTCTCCTCTCCTCTCTCTCTCCTCCTCCTCCTCTCCTCCCTCCCTCCCCTCCCCTCTCCTCCTCCTCTCCTCTCCCTCTTTCTCCTCTCCTCTCCCTCTTTCTCCCCTACCTCTCCTCTCCTCTTCCTCTCCTCTCCTCCTCCTCTCCCTCCTCCTCCTTCTCTCTCCTCTCCTCCTCTCTCTCTCCTCTCTCTCCTCCTCTTCCCCCCCTCCTCTCCTCTTCCTCTCCCTCCTCCTCTCTCCTCTCTCTCCCTCCTCTCTCTACATCTTACCCCCTCTCTCTCTCCCCTCCTGATATTTCGTGGATACGGGGAGGGAAACGTTCATTTTGTCACTCTCCGCTGGGAACAGGAGCCTAAAGTCGACCATCTTGAAACTCTCTCCCCCCCCCTCTTTCCCCCGCTCTCTCCTCTCTCTCTCTCTCCCCTCCTCCCTCCTCTCTCTCCCCCCTCTCCCCTCTCCTCTCCCTCTCTCTCCCTCCCCTCTCCTCCCCCTCCCTCCTCTCTCCTCCTCTCCTCCCCTCGCTCTCTCCTCTCTCTCCTCCTCTCCTCCTCTCCTCCCCTCCTCTCCTCTCCTCCTCCTCTCCTCCTCTCCCTCCCTCTCTCTCCTCCCTCTCCCTCTCCTCTTTCCTCTCCCTCTCCTCTCCTCCCTCTCCTCTTCTCCCTCTTCTCCCTCTCCTCCCCCTCCTCTCTCTCTCCTCTCCTCTCTCCTCCCCTCTCCTCCTCTCCCTCTCTCTCTCCCTCCCCTCTCCTCCCCCTCCCTCTCCCTCTCCCCTCCTCTCCCTCCCCTCCCCCCTCTCCTCTCCCCCCTCTCCTCTCCTCTCTCCTCTCCCTCTCTCTCCTCCCCTCTCTCCTCTCTCCTCCTCTCCTCCTCTCTCTCCTCTCTCCCCCTCTCTCCTCTTCCCTCTCCGCCCTCTCCTCCTCCCTCCCTCCCTCCCTCCTCTCTCTCCTCTCTCCTCCCCTCCTCTCCTCTCCCCCTCTCCTCTCTCCTCTCTCCTCTCCTCTCTCCTCTCCCTCTCCTCCTCCCTCTCCTCTCCTCCTCTCTCTCTCCCCTCTCCTCCCTCTCTCCCCTCCTTCTCCCCTCTCCTCCTCCTCCTCCTCTCCCCTCCCCCTCTCCTCTCTTCCTCCTCCTCCTCTCCTCTCCTCTCCTCTCCTCTCCCCTCTCTTCCCTCCCCCTCCTCTCCTCTCCTCCCTCCTCTCCTCTCCCTCTCCTCTCCTCTCCTTCTCCTCTCCTTCTCCACTCCTTCTCCTCTCCTTCTCCTCTCCTCTCCCCTCTTCTCCTCTCCTCTCCTCCCCTCTCCTCTCCCCTCTCTCCTTCTCTCCCCTACTCTCTCTCTCTCTCCTCTCCTCCCCCCTCCTCTCTCTCTCCTCTCCTCTTCTCTTTCTCTCTTCACCTCTCCCCTACTCTCTCTCTCTCCTCTCCTCCTCTCCTCTCCTCTCCTCTCCCTCTCTCCTCTCCTCCTCCTCCCCTCCCCCCTCTCTCCTCCCCTCCCCCTCCCCTCCCCTCTCCCCTCCACCCTCTCCTCTCTCCCTCTCCCCTCCACCCTCTTCCCTCTCCTCTCCCATCCACCCTCTCCTCTCCTCTCTCCTCTCCTCCCCTTCCCTCTCCTCTCCCCTCCACCCTCTCCTCTCTCCTCTCCTCTCTCCTCTCCTCCCCTCTCCTCTCCCCTCTCCTCTCCTCTCTCTCTCCCCTCCCTCCCTCTCCTCCCTCTCTCTCCTCTCCCCTCGTCTCTCTCCTCTTTTTGGTGGTGGCATGCCTAAACTTATTGTGTTGTGGTTTTATTTACTAATCACCAATCCTAATAATCCCGCGAGGCAATTACGCCGTTTTTCAAAAGTGGTGAAAATATAACACATACTCCCCCACAAGTTTTTTTTTTTTTTTTCAACGCAAGCCACAAAGCAGCAAGGGAGGGGGTGATATACCGTAAAGTTAAGGGGGAATGTACAATAAGTGGGATCTCTCCATGTGTAGGAATTACAGCCAGGATATGAATGAGGCAAGGTAAAAGTGGGACGTAAAATGTGGGAAAATAACAAAACAAAAATGGTGTTCAACCGATAGATGCATTTTTGAGTGTAAAATGAGGGTGGGCTTTAAATAATATAAATTGATTGCGCAACTGCACTGAACATATTTTTCCTCTTCCGTTTTTTTTTATTTTATATTTGTTTTTTTTTTACCATTTCAACTAAACCCAATCGTTAGATCCGAAGGTTGAGAGTGTTACGTGCCATTTCTGTTTTTTGGATAATTATGGGTCCGGGGCTCAGGCTAAGTAAAAAAATTATTGGTTTTCTAATCTGGGACGTGACTGCAAACATAGCCATTAAAACCCCCTTCGTGTTGACGACTAGTGTTTCTAAAATTCCCCGCCTGGCAAAGCGTTTTTTTTTGGTTTTTTTTTTCCCATGAGCCCACCACCCCCCCCCCATCTACCTGCCCTTACAAAAGAAAATGGCCCACCGTTCGTGTTTTTTTTTTCCTTCTCATCCTTCAGGCCTCCACCGGGAAAGACCGTGTTCTGCGTCGCTTTTAATTTGACCTAAACGACTAACCCCCAGAAGAAGCAATTGCTGGCTAACCATTGGGCCATGCCCCGCTCATAACCCCCTTCGTGGTATTTTGTTTTTTTTTTTTATCTTACTTCTGATTCAGGTTATGGCTTTTTCCCACATTTCCCCAGGAGACCACCATGGAAAAATTCCCTTTTTTTTTTTTTCCAGTTTCCACTATCCTTAATTTTACTCCCCCAAAACCGGTTTTCGTAAGTGAAACACTTTTGTAATATCAGACAGATTTTTTTTGGCATATGTTTTTTTTCATGGGCCAGGACAACCCCCACTAAACTGTTAAACAAACTCTGATCTGGCCCATACCAATGTTTCCCGCTTTACCGTCATCGGTTTTTGGTAATTAACAGCAGAGAACCTTACCCCAAACGATAGGTAGAATCAAAGCCACCATGTGCCGCCAAAATGGCCTTGTTTCTGCAAATCGCAAACCAAACCCTGCCCTAGCGTATGCAAGGCCAAAAATTTCCTGGAAAACGGGAACTGGAATGTTTCCCCCCGCCAAGCCCCATTGGGGGGGTTTCCCCTCCTTCTGAAAACACGTTTCCGCTTCAACTTGGAAGGCAACTGAAAAATTCCCCCACCCCTGATTCTCAAACAAAAGCAGCAAAAGAATCCCCTTTCCTGCGTTTAGAGAATCCCTCTAATATTTTAAACGACAACTGGCCTGCACCACTTTTGTTTTTTTTTGGTTTACAGAAGAAATTTTTTAGTCATTTGCAAACAAAGGGCAAATTCCACGAATTTTTTACTATGATTTTTAAATTGGGCCCTCCGGGGCTAAAATCTTGCAACTAGGGCTCACTCCATCAATTAAAATGTTTTTTTTTTTCAAACACTGGAGTAACCGATTTGTTGACATCTATCCCTTCACAACCCCCACTGAATCCTTGAAAAAAATAACCTCAGGAAAGAATCCGCGCCCACGGCAGTTTTTTTTTTGTGCCTAAAAATGTGGGTAGAAGAAAAGACAGGGCCCCAAATCAGGGGTTTTTTTGTTATTTTTTCCGTTAGATTGCCCTTTTTGGGTGGAAGGATGATACCAACCAACTGTATTCAGGAATTAAGCCCCGAGACGGGAGCCGGAACAAAAATGTGCTCCCTTTTGATTTTACCTTCTCCACTGTCCCCCCCCCTGGGTTTATTTTTTTTATAAACCCACCACCGGCGGAAACGCAAAATTTTGATTTGTCCCCAATGTTAAGACACAATATTGTTCTGACCCCCTATAGTGGCTGCCTTGAACTCGCACAGCCCACGGGCGTCGAAAATGTTTCTTTTTCACACTAGTCCCCCCCCCCCCCCTCCTACCTTTTCATTAAAATGTTTTTTTGTGAAAGCTCCAAAACTAACGTGTCTGGAGTTCCTTTTGTTGTGGGTGGAGGGAAATCTCTCCCTTCAATGGATGTACATAGACCTAAATTGGGACTAGTGCCAGATGGTCACAGGGTTTTTTGTTTTTTGCATTTGGTGGCAAGATGGCCTTGCGGCGCCCCATCCGTCGGTGCCTGGCACCAAACCTTCTAAGATCTGCCTGCCTTTTTGAACAACCCCCCCCCCTTAACATGGACTAAATGGTCTTCCCCCCCTTTAGTGATGCCCGTGGAGTTTGGAAAACAATGCCCCCCCTGGTCCCCTATGCCAATTTGTACGGGACTGCTGGACAGTATATTTGGAACCTCCAGAACCGCGCCCCATAACACCTTGTTTTTTGTGAATTTCCCACCCCACCTCCCTGCAAACCCAAGTTTTTTGAGGTTCCCCAGACAAATATTTTTTTCCCCCATGTTGTACCAATTTGTCCGAGGTCAATGCCAAAACAATATAAGTGATCTAGATGGCCCCCTTCATAATTTGGGCCATTTTGGGGGTATGACGTAGAAAACAGGCAATTGTTGACCTGAATTGGAATTTAAATCAAAAATTACCATGATACTCTGACTCCAAAAAAAATCCTTGACAAAAATGTATGACAATCCATTTTAACGGATGGCCTACTTTTAGAATTCTTTTTCTATCGCTAATTCTCCACAATCAACATAGCATGCATTTCAAATACACTTTGTGTACAGATCTAATGTGGGCAATCCCCTATGATTTTTATTAAGTCTTATGCCCCACAGAACAACGAATGGTGGGGACACATTTTTAATTTTTATTTCAAGCTATGTTTGTTTTTGCAGTTTTTGTTACTGGTGTGGGTCAGAGACACCCGCAAATTAGTTTAAAATCTTAGAATTGTTTGGAAAATTTATTCCCTTTTTAGTTTTTATGATGTTTAAATTGGCCTTTCGGCGAAGCCATGCTTGTACTGCGCGAGACCACCAACCAGGAAGGGATTATTGTGCCTGTGGTCCCCGACCTTCGGTCCCCCCCCATGACTAACATGCATAACCATTTTTAAATGGAAAAACTTGCGATAGTGTTGGGTTCCACGCCGATGGAATGGGTTTTTTTTTTGTGACAATTGACTTTGTTTTCCCTTTCCCTCTCCACTCCTACCGACCCCATTTTCCCTCTCCTTGTTATCATTTTACCGAGAAACAAAGAAACGCTGTAAAACTGCTCCCATTGAGTTGTTTTTTTTTTTTTTGTTTTTTTTTTCATCAAAAATCTCGCTTTCAAGTCCCTGGTGTTTCCCCCCCAACACAACACCAGTTTGTTTCCCCCCAAATGATTTAGATGGCTTATCATGGTTAATGTTTGTAGAAGACCGTTCCCCCCACCAGAAAACAATCTTCAGAGATCAGCACAGCCCCTGCAATCTGAAAACAAAATTTACCCTATTATTCACCATTGACTCCGTTTGATTGATAATCGGGACTTCAGTCCCCCATCTCTCATCCTTCTGGTTTTTTTTTTTTGCCTTGGTTTTTGTTTTTGTGTTTGAGGGCGCATGTGAGTGCGCTGGCAGCGATATGGACAGTCGCTTCGATTTCTTCTATCTCTATTCTCTGCCTGACTCATCCCCAATCATTGCTAAGAATCCACAATAGTGGTGGTCGATCACAAGCGCACTTGATGAATAGGTGTAGTTCGCACTATGACCGGCTATCGCGTTTATGAGCATTCGCGTGAGTTAATGCAGGGGCTGAGGGCAGTCTGCAGCCTTGAGGTGCGTACAGTCGTGCTGTCTTGTTTCGATGGTCTGACCCATTTCCACAAATACGAACAAACTTGTCTGTGAATGTGAGGCGTCGAGGATCCAATTGCGAGGTGATGCGCAGAAAAATAAGTACCCAGTTGCTTGCGAGTTTGTGTGACCAGCTTGGGGGAATTTACGTGTGTTAATGTCCTGAGCTTGTAAATCATGAATCCTTAGCTGACTGAGTTTTTGTGTTGCCCTGGTCAGAGCATGGCGGTTGAGGGCCAAGCGAGTATCGCTCCCCTGGTGTGCTTATCTGTTGTGTCTGTAACCGAATTTCAAAGTGGGTCCACGGTTTTTTTTTGTTGATCCATCCGTTAAGTTTAATTTGCTCTCATTTCAATCCTTTTTCAATAGTCACTTTTCATCGCCACAGTCGTTTAGTTGCCACTGGTTTTTTGGTAGTCCTTGAGGCATCGTCACCTACTTCTCTTCTTGGGAAACACTGTGTATAATAATGCCCTTTAGCAGGTGGAAACCTTCAGACCTCAGAAGTGAGAGTGTTTAACAATGGCGTAAGACACTCATCAGCCATGTTTTGGCCCCACATGGCTTTTAGAACCACGACCAGTTTATACCATCGGTCCTCCGGTGCTTTTCGAGAGCTACAACCCTACTGAGGATTTTTCCTCACGGTCGGTCTCTGTGACTGCGACCTGAAATACTCATCAAAACAGCGAATAGTGGGCCCGGGCTCGGGAAGACATCATCGTGTTCCGCCAATATCTAGCCTGCGTAAAACGCATTGAGCTCGTCGGGGTGATTTGTTTTCGTCGCATGTTCGAGCTTCTCTCTGATTTTCTTTTGTTAGAGGTATTGACATTCTAGCTCCTTCCACAGGCTCCCGTGTACATCGGTCATCATTCCTCCAGCTTGGAGCTAGAAGGTCCCTTGTTGGCCTTTTTGCTGTGCTTATCCAAGGTCGTGATACTTTGACTTCTTTGCAGACCACTGTATCTTTAGACAGATGCCCGGTGTTCACCTGGTGTCTTTTCATGATGAGTGAGATCTTCAAAGTATTTAATTCCCTAGGTATTCTGATTTGGGGAATACACGTCTGCGGTTTTTGGTAGGGATATGCATTGGTCCTCCAAACATCTCTTGTATGAATTCTGGAACGACTGTGCGAGCGTTCAGAAGTGTCCCTATGGCTGAGTTTTTCATTGAACTTGCCCATGTCTACTAGCTCCAACGCCTGGGAGTTGTTCCTCTGCGCCCCCTCTCCCTCCACCATCTCTTGTACTGTTCCCGCCCCTTTCTGGAGTTGTGATTGCACGTAATACCTTTCTTAATGACCACTGCCAAATGTTAGCAGGACATGCAAGAACCACACACAGCGGTATGGTGATTTTACTCAACGTGAGGTACATGGATCGAGTCGATAGGCACTTCTTATGGTGGTGTACTATGGTTCGATGGGTTTGGTCCGCGTGTGCAGCCGGAGCCATGGTTGGGGAATAGGTTTAGGGAGTGATTTCTTTCTGTTTTGGCCTAATTGATATTTCCCCAGCATTGATGGTAAATTGCCAGTCGGGGATATAGGAGTCTGGTGTTTGTGACACACTGGCGTTGCAGCTTCCTCCAGTGCCAGACGGTACGGAGTCTGGTTGGGATTAGACCTGGTCGGGGGGTCTCCCCCCAGTTCGATGGTTAGTGTGATTAACCATTGGGAGGTAGAGTGGACGGCACTTCGGGACTGCCATAATTGTTCTGTGGTTGTGAGATCAGTGAGTTGGAACAGTAACTGCCACGATCTTGTGCACTCACGCAAGTTACCATGAGGCTGACGCCCCCCACCTCTCCCTTTCCCTGATGCCAGTGTATCGGTCCATTAACGTTGGTGGAGAATCCCTTCAGGCTGGAACCCGCTGAGTCTGAGGGCTGGGTTGGGGGCCATGTCTCATGTGAATACGAACACAGATGCATTCCCTCAGCTCCCTCTATTATAAGCACTTGCCCTTAAGTCTGCTCCCCTGATGTGTCAAGAGACGAGGAGTGCGAATGGGGCAGAGGGTTCTGGGTAGGAAGGGTGGCAGAGTAGGTCAGGTGGTCGAGAGAAGGGAATAGTGGGTTGGCAGGGGTCCGCAAAAGTTAGGGATGGGTGGAAGTGGAATGGAAAGTGTAGGGGATTGGAGAGAGATTGGGGAAAGTGGGGAGGAGGGAGATGGAAGTGGTTATTGGAGAGGGGTAGAGGCAGGGGTGATGTATAGAGGAAGAGTAGAGGTGTATTAGATTAGTGGAGATAGATGCACAGTCGGGAGTTGGGGACGGCTGGGTGAGGGGCTGGGGAGAGGGGTGTGGAATTGAGGGAGAGGTGTGGATGTCAGGGAGTTTGTGCCTACCGCAATGGGACTGCGAGGTGTGGAGAGGGGGATTGTAAGAGCGAAATCGGGTTTTTTTGGTGGGGGGACTAAACAAAAAGGTGGGAAGAGGGGGAGAGAGTGAGAGGAAGGGAGGGGCTGAGGGTCCTTCCCATTTCACACAAGTCGGTTCAGGGCGGGGGGGTGGAGGTTGCGGCGTCACACCCACACCTACCCACTCACCTCCCCCACTACACACATTACCCACCTCACAATCCCACTGAACCACTCCCTCCTTCCCCACCACGACAGCTAACCACCCCACCCCCCCAACCACTAACACACCACACGAACCACTTTTCCCCAACATCACCTTCACTTAACCACTCCCACCCTGTCCCACTACATCACACACACACCCCTAACCCCCCCCCTCCCCTAACACACACACACTACTACCCCCCCACCCCTCCCCCACACACACCACACTTCAAACCCCTGTTGACATATTATCTTAATATTATTATAGATAGGCCTCCTTTACTACCCCATCCCCATCCGATCGAGAAGAAGTGTGGCGCGAGAAGTCGGGCTAGCGGAATGAGTGGCCAAAGGGTTGGTGGATGGGAAATGAAGGGGAGAGTGATGTGGGTTTGGGAGTGGGAGGCGAGGGTGCAAGACATGCATCGGATTGGCAGATTGGTGGGGTGCAGAGGTAGATGGTAAGATGGGTTGATGAGAGAGTGAAGTGGAGGGGAAGGAGTGAGTATGGGGAATGAAGATGGAGATGGGGAGGGGATAGGGCAGGTGACTTAGGAGAGGGGGAGAGGGAGAGTTGGGGAGGAGAATCGGTGGAGGGGTAGGACCGAGGGAGGGTAGGAGGTAGGGGGGTTCGTATGTAGTTTTTGAGTGTATAGATGATTGATGGTGTGGTTAGAGAAGGGGTGAGGAACGAGGAGATATTGTCCGAGGGGAGTAGAGAGAATCGATTGTAGATGGGAGTTGTGTTGCTAGGTATGTGTGATAAGTGGTGGAGATGGGAATGGTGGAGAGAGGGGTAGGGTATGAAGGGAGGGGGGATAGTGGTGGTGGGCTGCGGATGTGGAGAGTGGATGTAGAAGGGGAAGTTGTGTATGGAGTGGAAGAGAGAAGCGTGTCAGTGGTGAGGGTAATACAGGGGATTAGGAAATGAGTGTAGGTGGGTGGTCGGGTGTAGAGAAGACTGGTGGGGAGATTGGTAAGGGTGAAGAGATATTGGGACAGAATTTGGAGGGTGATGCTCGAGGTGTGTGTGAGAGAGGGATGAGAGATAGGCAGGGTGTTGACAGGGGGGGAGAGAGGCCGTGGTTGCGAGAGTGGGTGTGGACGATTATACGTGGGGTAATGGGAGGTAGCAGGAGGGTGAGTGTTTAATTGTGAGAATAGTGTTGGATGAGAGGTGGAGTGGGGTGGAAGGTTATTGGGAGGATTAGAGGAGTTGGGTTGAGGGTTGGAAGAGGCACTGGAAGGGGAGAAAGGGGGAGGAGGAGGTGAGGGGAGGTGGACTAGTGCTGGTGTATGGGTGAGGGGGGTAGGCGACGGTGGAGGTGAAGTGTTGTGGCAGATGTTGGAGGTGAGTGATAGAAGTAGTGTACTCACAAGTGGTTGAGGAGAGGACGTTAGGATCGAGGGTAGGTGAGGGGGGTGGTAAGAAGTGGGGGATGAGAGTTGATACTAATGGGCGGCGAGGATTGGGGGGGGGTAGGGATAGAGGATGATGATGGAGTGGTGGTTAGGGGATGATATCGTGGAGGGGAGGGGAGACATGGTAGATGGGAAGGGGGGGATTGGGGAGTTGATTGAGAGGGGTGCGGCGATAACTAGTGTTTTGGGTGACATCTATATGGATTAAGACGGGTTGAGGAGTAGTGGTGGGAGAGTATGGGCTGAGGTGAATGTGGAATTGGGGGATAGAGAGGTGAGGAGAGGGGGTGGGGTGTCGGTAGAAGAGGTTATGGTAGAGGGATGGAGGGAGCATGGGGTAGGGAAGAGTGTGGATTGTAGTGGTAGAGAGGGGGATATAGACTGGTCTTGGAGTGTAGTGGCAGTCCACTCTATTCCCCACTCCCTATCATCCCACTAATGTTCCTCGCCCTCCATTGCCCACACTCTGGTGATCTATTTTTTCAATTGCGCTTTTCTACGCGGAGGGCTGGCCTAACGTGGCTATGTGCAAAGGCAACGTAAAAATCTATGAGCCCGTTGCAAGTGAGTTAGCCACCGGTGTAGGATAGGCATTTGGTACTCACAGAATGGAAGGGCGGCGTACATCTACCGGTGGGGGGGTGGTTCACTGGGCTGGAGCAAGGCTATTTTTATAAACCCGCCCGATCCATTCATTGCGTGACTCATCTGTGAGCATTGGGCATTGTACTCAATCACCACTATGGAACTTTTCGCCATTACGTTCTTATGGTGAGAAGCAGTTTGTGAGATAATTTAAACATTTAGATTGTTTGTTTGTTCTGTACCCAAAAGCTGTAAAAGTTGAACCAAAGTGCTAATTTAACAAACTTAATAGAGATGGGAAATACCCTACAGTATTTGGCAACCAAATTTGGTTTAGATCTTTTATAATGCAACTTTTGGAGAGTCAGATGTCCCAGACTCCCAATAAAACGAATATTCGCGAAATAGACCCCGATCAAACAACACTGAGAGTTTTAATATATATAATAACATAAGATAGAGAGATAAGAGGATGGGTGTTACGCAGTATTTGAAGGTCATCGATATAAGAGGCTGTCAGCATTGGTTGTGTGAAGGAATGCATCTGGCCTGTCAATCTTGCGGTGTTCTTCTGGAAATCGCGAATATAAGAACAGAAGGGGAGGCTTGTAGATGTGTTTACCTATATTTTCAGAGACCAATCAGGTGCCACAATCGTCAGGCTGCTATGGAAGTCAAGCCCAGGATATTAAAGGGAAATACTAGCATGGCCAACAGTTGCTGATGCAGAATCGCAAAGAGTTGCATAAAAGTGCTTTTTGGTTGGCTGCCAGTGACAGTGATTTCCTGCAAGGGTCAGCTGGGGCCAGCTTCTCTCACGTGTATATAATGATGAGGTAAGTGGGACTGGGATCGTCTTGTGTCCAAGAGTTTTGCAGATTGATCTGATAGGTTGTAAGGGTCGATGTTGCAGTGGAGAGGCGCAATTGACTCTTGCAGAATTCGTCTTGACAATTAATGGAATCTGTTGGGTTTGTTTTTTGGGTATGATCTTATCAAGTAGACTTTCAGCACAAGTAGGTCCTTTGGGGAGTCTGTCATTGTAGACCTAGATTTGTCAAAGGCCCTATGTTAATGAGATCCATTGCGATTGTAATCTGTGAGCTTTGGTTTTGTGACTCACACTGATGGACTGAAGATCCACTCGCCTCCATGGTGTGCAAAGAGTTTTCTCCTCATCAATTGTTACAGTTATTAGCCCATTCCCTTACGCCGAGATTTGTGCCCTGGCCCTGTGATACCAGAGGCCAGGAATACCTACTTCCCTGTCATTCTCGCGTAGAATTTTTTTTAACGTTAGCCCCTTGCACCCCTGGCATCTTCTGGCCAAAGATCACACAGTCAAAAGTCGTTTTGAACCCCATGAATAGGGCAGCTTTACGCTATGTCTCCTCAGTGTGAGAAACCCTCGTAAAATCCTGAAACTGTGTAACTGCATGTGTCTCATCGAGAACCTTGCCGAATCCTGCGAGTGTTGCACTGGGAGGAGGGATGTCTAAGACTGTCAGGGTGCCTTGGATCACGGTCTGGGTTTTGTTTTTGTTGAGTGGGCAAATGTTTGGCAGATGTTCAGTCTATATGTTGATAAATGTGAGGTTATCCCTTTATGTGTTGGCAAAAACAGTAATGCAAGACTATTAGCTACATATGGAATGACTCATATTGGGAAAGGGGGAGATTCGCGAGACTTGGTGTTCATTGTACCCATCATTGAAGTAGCATGCCTGTTTCAGAGCAGTATAGATAGCGAATGGTATGTTAGCTTTTCCATTTGCAAGGATTTGAGTATATGTGAGCAGAGAGGTTCTACTAGCAGATTGTACAGGTGTTCGGGGGAGACTACACACTGAGTTCTTGCGGTATCAGTTTTTGGTCTCCAAAGCTGAGGAAGGCACATTATTGCCATTGAGGTGAAGTTGCTGAGACGGTTCACCAACCTGATTTCCTGGCATTGTCAGGACGTCTTTATGAAGAAAGACAGTGGATAGACTTGGGTTTTAATACGTTCTCTATAATTTAGGATGAGTGAGAGGGTATCCTTTATAGAAACGTACATAATTCTGAAGGCGTGTTGGACATGGCTTGATGACAGGAATGATTGTTCCCTGATTGGGGAAGTCAATGGACAATGGGTTCAACTAGCTTTATGAATAAGGGTAAATATCCTTTAAAACCGAGATTTAAAAAACTTTTTTCACATGCTATGGAGATAGATGTGGAATAAACGCGTGGATACGCTCGGCCCTATAGGGTCTGCTTGAGAGGCCAGTTAATCAAAATTCAGCTTAATATTTAAGCAAGTACGGGAGTGAGATCGTGGCACGCTCCTGGTGGAGCTAACGGGGTCTATCAAGGCAGGGCTATACGAAAGAGATGCAGGATACTAGAAGAATAACTGAGACTCCTAACGCCTTCGAATCTCCACACTACAAAAGCCCCCGCCCACACTGATCATATTGAATTCAGCGGTGCTCGGTCTCGCAGGGGCCCCCCCCGAATGGGCCTACTCCTTGCCCATATAGTTCGATGGTCTATTGCGCACTTCCCTATTCTTCTGATTTTTACCCAAGCAGACACATGTATCTGTGAGAATCTTCATCTATGCCTCCCCTCTACAGAAATGTGTGACCTTCGTTAGGTTAAGGCACTCCTGGTCTAAATAGTCACAGTCCTTCAAGATCTTGGTCTCAATAAAGATCACACAACTTACAGTAGTTATGTGTACAAGCTTTTCCCTTTGAGATATGGAAGATTCTAAACAAGATGACAGTTGGTCTTCATAATTAGGGACAGAAGTTTATGGGGTAACATGAAGTGGGAACTTCTTTAACGCAGATACAGTTTGTGTGTCGGTTGGAATGAGCTCTCCAGTGGCAAGGCGAGTTGGAGGTCAGGTTCATTGGTATTCATTTAAAAATATGGATAGCATATGGTGAGAAGGGAAATGTGAGGTTGGTAACGACGTTCATATGGCAGGTGGGACTTAAGGGGAAAAAAATTGGTTCGGTCATGGACTTGTAGGGCCGAGATGTCCTGTTTCCTGTGCGGTAATTTGTTTAAGGGTTATAGGTATTGCAGACCGCATGCGTTCCAAATGCATTCTGTGTTGGAAACTTCTCGTGCCCAAGCTCATATGCTCTTGCATGAGAGTTTGGACATATTCCATTCCACTCACACAGACCAGACCTTCCACCTCGCCCACTCCCTGCATGGACTACATTACTACTCATTCATGTGCCCCATAAAACAATAGCCACATTAATCAAAGTGACGCCCGTCATACCAGGTTCATTCCAAAGACCTTTGCCACTCATTCCTTCCGGCATGGAAGACGACAAGCGTGAAGCTCGCTATTACTACACATTCATAGAACTAGATAAATAGGTGCAGGAGCAGCCTATTCGTGATTTCCCTTCGAGCCTTTGCATCCGCCACTTTCAATATTATATCAAGGGCTGATCAAGTCTCACACTACATGTTATTTCCTGTACCTGACCTTCTTCTCCATACTCCCCCTGATCCCTTTTACACTCACTAAAGGGCCACATCTCACTTCAACCTCATAACTAAAGTGGCCTTCACTACTTCTCTGGGGTCAGAGAATCCAGATGATTTTTCAACACGCGCGTGTTGAAAAATTCTTTCCCTCTTCATCTCGATCACTAAAAAGACTTCCCCTTATCCGTAACTGTGACGCCCTTGTTCTGGACTTTTCCCCAACAGCGGGAACAATTCTTTCCTGCATCGTAGCCAGTCCAACGCCCTTTTAAGAATTTTGTATAGTTTCTATATAGAATCTCCCCCTCTAATCTTTCTAATTCTAGCGGTGAGTTATAGATGCCGAGTCTATTTCCATTCTTCTTCATATGAAGGTCGCTGACATCCCAGGAACATCTGTTGAAACTCCGCTCTGTACATCCCTCTAGGCAAGAGAATGTCGTTCCATGTCTTTCCTACAGTATAGGAGCCCAAAACCGGTTACGCAGTATCTTATCCAGGTGTGGTCTCACCAATATACCTGTACAACTGCGTAGAACCACCCTGCCTTATATCTATCTTACTCAAGTCAGAACACTACTTGCTCTAGCTGTTTCTTTGTCAGTTTGTTGCTGGTCCTGCCCCTAAAATACAGGATATCCCATCTCACTAATGCTACACAGTAATCCCAATAATAATCCAACAACAATAGCTCATTGATGGTTTCTTTTGTACTGTTTTTAATATCTGCACTTCCTCTAACTGTACCAGTAACGACATTCTACACTGGTATAAATTTATTTTGTGCTACTTGTTCTCTTTTGTAAGCTTCATGGTGTCATTTATGGTAAGATTTGACTGGATAGTCTGCAGAGTTTTTCCACTCACGTATCGCGATTCATGTGACACTAATAACCAATTCCAAGGACATGTATAATTCTGGTGGACCATTCCATTTACCCACTGTGATCACATGCACTGCTGACTTGAACAAACGTGCCAAGGCACCAAAGATCGCAGTCCGAAGCCAAGAAGTGACGCATCCCTGTAATCCCAGGATAGATTCCATTCCCCCACCCATCTGAGCTCTGGGAAATATCGCCGGACAGGAGGCCGGACAACTGGATCAATCCTTGACCGTATCCAGCACCGTTCTAATTGTGGAATAGGAGAGCCAGGCCCTCAAGGTAGATACTACGTCCAGAAACGTACAACTGGTGAAGATTCACCAAACTGCAATATACCAGACAGGATCCTTGTAATCCTGGGGATTCCAGGGCAGGCTAAGAACCCCACTCTGGGTAAAGAGCATACAGAATACGATCCAGGAATACTTCACCTAGTCGTGTGAGAGGAATGTCGAGTTGTTTCCTCAACTGGTACAATAGCTGGTCTGAAAACCGAACCCGCCACAACTTGTGATGTGATTTTGGGTTTACAGGGTCATATATCCTCACAAACTGTCACTGGTGTCAATGCGGGAGAGTAGGTATCCATGAGGTGTTATACATGGAACGACAGCAAAACCAACTCGAACCAGAGCATCTTTCCTTTTGCAATTTCTATCACAAGGATTCCTCTTAGTCTCATTATCACTGGTCAGGAATTCCTGTAATGGACGCCTCTGCTCAGTACCCTTACGGGTTTTACATGAATGATGATTGGTGAAGAATTTTCACTGATTTATTTGAAAAGGGGAATAGTAAGCCTCGGGGATTCTAGTATGGTTTTAATCCCTGTGAAGCATTTGGCTTTCAAAAATTTTTAGTTAGTGTTGCCTATATTAATTTTTCCTCTTGTAGAACTCTGGTCCCTTTCTCTCCAGTCAGATACTGTATGCAAGAAAAAACATCACATTGTCTCTATGGGCCGACTACTTGCAATTACCCTTTCTTCTTTTGCGCTAGTCTGTCCGGAAGTCTTGGGCACAGTTTTATGTCTACTCTACTCAGGTACAAGCTAGAGTGGGACCCTTGGAAGGTGTCGTTTGGTGCCAACCTTCGCTTCCTCCTCTTTGGGCCATGAGGCACTAGTGTTTAAATGTGGTGGCCCTATCAATCTCCCATCAGAACAGCTCCCTAAATTTGCTGGTATGTTGATGATCAGACTACCCCTCGGACAGACAACAACCCTGTTAGCCAAACTGTCTTCCTTCCTCATGTACTCGGAAGTTGCAAGGTGTCCAATCCAATCGCAAATATCTCACTCAATCAAGACCTTGTAAAAAGAATCCCAGCTGCAGCGAGTAGAAATTCTTCCTGCACTTCCTGGGAATGGATGTGGGAATGCGCACCGCTTTGGGATATCGGATGTTGACATAGAGTTGTAGATCACAATTGTGTATCTACCTTCTGGAAGAAGAGCAACACAGTTACATTTTCACCGTAGTGCTGCTTGCTAATTTCATCACCTCCATGCGTGTGATGCTGAAACTTACCAGTGACACACGCGGTATTCTGGCACAGTTCCTCTGCTGCTCTCTTGTATTTTTCATTTGACGTTATCGTTGAGAATGTGAAAGATGAATTTCCTCACCGTCTTCAATTCTGTCACAGTCACAGTCGGCAAATACTCTTTCTGATAGTGAAATCACGTAACAACCCATTCAGTCAACAACATCATCATCTCCTGAGAAAGTTTTGTATATGAACGTTTGCCTAATGAGCTGAAGTTTGCCACCTTCAACAAGGCTTGTTCGGACAACATTTTTATGAGGCAAAAACTTGTGGAAGACTTTCGTTCTCAGGATAGAACAAGTGATTCTGTTGAGTGGCAGTGATCCGACGACTCTGACTCTGTAGTCTGGATCACTAAAATTGTGTACATTGGCGTAGAGAAAGTGGGATTCAAGTCGATGAATCATCAGTCCTGAACATACATCGGGCCACGGACCTGAACGTCGTCAACACCACCGAGAGAGGTGCTCTTACCCTGGACACTATATGGGATCAAGCTATTCAATCTCACCAGCCAATCACTCAGTGTCTTCCAACGGGAACTGACTTGGTGATCCATTTAAGCTGGAAGAATAACTTTACACATTTTCTAACCACACCTACAACTTTTCTCAGACATCAATTGTAAGTTTGAGGCAAAAAAAATTGAATTCTCTCGATACTACAATTATCATGGCTTAGCGGACAGGTGACAGACTTCACACCGATGTCCTTGGAGGCACTACAGTGTATCCTTGTAGTTTCGTTTTGTCTGGGGAGTCCAGATTTCCCACCGTACCACATCCTTCTTTATCATCTCCTGGAAACTAGAAACATGTAATTGCCACAGGTACAGGTGACGTCCAACCATCAGAGAGAGGCCTGTACCCCTTGTACACTTGCGTCAGTGGGATCAGAGATACTAACTCATCTCCCGTGCATTTCACCGTGGCTCCCATGACCACTTGACAGCTTGTGTCATCACATCTAACAGTTGGAAATTACAACGACATGAATGAACTCCAATCGAAAGCCTCCTGTACATATCTTGTGAAGTACTTGGGGTTTAACAAGTGATCATATCCCTCAAAACTGTACCTTCGACCCAACCACGGGCATTTATTTATTGCGGGACCCTCCTCCTGGGTAAACTCCCCCCCCGCCCCATACGCCGCAACCCAATGTGGACATTCTCAGTACTTAATCTTGTCCTTGTTGCTTGGCATGTTTCCAGTCTGCAGCATTATTTTCCTTCTGTACATAGCTACTTCATCATTGCTGCGTAGGACGTCCTCTGTCATCTGGCCTACCGTGTAGAAAGTCCTTCTATGACGATGAGACAACAACTTGATGTCCGTAGATATGATTTCAAGTCCATTACCTTTCTTTCTGCGTACAAGTTTGCGCTAGGATATTCTGTAGTCCGATTACCCCACACTCTCTGATATCATATGCTGCTGATTTCCTCTGTGCCGACTGCAAATCGGTGTATAAATCTTTTCTCACACCCATGTGCAGAACTGATGTTTGACCACACTATTTCTGTCGCTTTGTAGCCCAACTTGCAATATACCTTTTCTGCTAGTCGTTCCCGCGGTCCCATTGACAGTGGTCACAGTATCCCTGCATTATCTGTTAAGGATCAAGGTAGATGTATAACCCATGTTGGACATAATGCGTGTCACCTCTTCTCCTTCTTTGGGTTCCATTGAGGCCTCACCTTGTTAAATGTGGTTATGTACTCCAAATCTCCCATGGGAACTAGCCCCGTTGGCCATTGGATTTTGCTTGAAAATATCTAGCATTCCAACCCTTGTGAATGTGTCCGTGCCTGTCACTTAGACCATCCTAATACACCGGTAAGTTGGAACTGACTAGCGCTTCCTTGCTGTGTCGGTTGTCCAATCATCCAAACTTCCTCAATCTTCAACCTTTGAAGACTCAGACCAGCTGCAGCATGAACATTCACTCCGTACAACATTTTTCCGGGATGGAATGTGGAGGAATGTGACCCGTGGGTATTACGGACTTTTGGCGGAATGGAAACATAGAGATCACAAGCTTGGTTTTCTACCTTCTTGGGAAAGATAGCACAACGTAGACATTTTTCTCCGTATGGCGGCTTGCATTCCTTCACCTCTCGTAATGAGTGACCGCGTGAAAATTACCAAGGTACACACTCGGTTTTCTTTCCTGGCAAAAGTCTCTGCTTGCTTTCTCTGTATATTTTCATCTGTGAGTTATCGGTGAGAAGGAAATGAGGATTCCTCACCTCTCATCAGTCACAGCTGTAACTCACATGCAAAACTCTTTCTTTCTGTTTGTGAACACTTACATCATGAGCAATCCCATCAACCCCCTGCAACCAGTTAAAGACAACTGTTCAATGTATCTGAAGTTACAAACCTCAACAATGCATTTGTTCGGACAAATAGAAACGAGGCCTAATCTTGTGGAAGAAATTCGTTCTTCAGATCCAACATTTGATTCCCTGATGACAGGTACCGAGTCTTCCTGAGTCTGTAACAAATTGGTTGACATTGCGAGAGAAAGGGGGATTCAGGATCTAATTGAATCATCAGGCTCTGAATACTACGGTTCTAATGGTACCTGACAAAATACGGGCAGTCTGACCTGGGCTAGGGACATCACTTGTGTATAAAAAGAGAGTGCTGCACTCGTTTTGTTCCATGAGAGCCTTAGGCAAGTGACTGTCTAAAGTTGAGAAAGAGAAGTCTCGGATGAACTATCCCGTGGGATTCCAAGAACCACAGAGAGTCGTATGCCCACTCAGTATGTACTCATATGTACAAAATAGAAATCCGGGAAGCTCAGCTCAACATATGCCGTCGAGGAGATATCAAGATACATTTCTGTGAACTTACCCCTCACCGGTCCGGTGTTTTGGATTGACATTAGGCCCTTTTTTCCTTGCAGGTGGCGAAGCTGATGCTGACAAGTTACAATTCAAGGGAATTAGTGGCAGGATTGCGCAGGGTTGTATAGAACGAGCCAAGACTCGCAGAATTTGTTAACAAAGATGCTGAACGAGGACATGGATCACGAAATGATGACTGATATTTCCCCTTAGGTAGACTTGTGGCACTTTTTCATTAGCTGTGTGCGCGCCAGGTTTTATGAACTCTTTCTCAGATGACTCACAACAACAGACAGCACATACAACAGAAATCACACCCACTGTGCTTTCAGTTAACCTGTGGGTGTTGCTTGTGTTCGGTAACTGTTTTTGCGGATGGGTTCCCCCTTAGGTGCTCACTTTGATGGAGCTGTCGCCACGTCCTGTTCCTGTTTCATGGATCACTGCTTTGTACTGGATAGCAGTGGCCTGAGAAGGTGGGGAAGGGACTTCAAGATGGTTGGTGTCCTGACGTGTATTTATGGAGGTTTCTAGCTAGTCAAGGTCGAAGTCCACGCTCCTTCAAATACAATGTTCTTGTTTGCAGTTTTTGTCTGTGAGCAGCGGGTTGCCTGATGTAACTGCTAGAAGGGGCTACAGTACAATGCAACTGATGTAGGTTACACAGGGAAATGCTGGAGGAGGACTGGGCTGTGATCTTTCATCCTGGTCATTTGGCACGGAGGGTCCTGAGATTTATCAGAACTGTTGTTGGTTGAGACAGCTACAACAGACACTGAGCTGCAAACACTCGACAGTTGGTGATACGAAGTCACAGTAAACAAGGAGCTGGAACATTGTAAAAGAAACTTGTGGAAAACATACCGTTGGTCCCAAGCTAGGCATGGAGAAACATCGTTCAGTATAATGACAAGATTATTTCAGGCATGTTGTCATCCTTACTCCGCATGTAAAATGACGGGGAAAAAGCCCAAGTGTATTATTTATCCACCGAGAATGTTTGGGCGATGTGAGTGCACATGATCACAATACTCTGAGATTGAGTGACTCGTCAGTAAACTATTTGCCTGGAAACAACTGCGGAATAAAGATCGACCAGATGGGCTGACGCAAAATGGAGGCAGGTGGAGGGAGTTACCGTTCCGTGATTGTGGAGGTGACTCTGATGCTGAACAATGTGACAACTGGTATCATCAAGCTGGTCTTGGTGTCAAGGTTACATAGGTACCTTCCCCCAATAGGCTTGCACCTCACACCACTGTGGACTATAGTGAAACACGTCTCTCCGAACTGAAAGAAGTTCGTCTTGCATTCAAGGCAGTCTGGTCAAGTTTTAGGCTCGGAAGGCAAACCGACCCATAGGTAACTATTTCAACAAATTCCCAAGGAACTGACTATCCAAATGGAGGGGACATGGAGAAATACACGGTGGAATTCAAGCTCAGTATCTCCAGTTTATGCAGACGCTTTCAGGACGATTCAATGCAGAGATGTTAAGGATGCCGTGAACAGATGTGTGGGGACTGCAGAAAGTGGATGCTATTTGGAATAAATGGTCACCAGAAGATCGAACAACAGGTCTCAGGGAGCTTTTATTAAAGTGTAAAAGGGCAAATCAGGTGTTGGTGACAAGGAACTGCAAACTGCCTTTGGAAAGATGTGGCAAGACACACTGTCACAGTTGGACTGTCAACCATGTAGAGAAAGAAACATTGAACTGGAGATTGAAAATCTTCTCAGAGAGCAACACAGCAAATCAAGGGAGGGTGATTAATAAAAATGCTAGAAAGAGAAACCTCTCCATAAAACAGGGAACTCAGTTCTTACAGGTTGAATGGAAAACACAGCAACACTCCATGGAATTGGGAATGTTTTTAAGCACAGTCCGGTCGTTTTTCTTCCACAAACCAGATCATGACTTGGTTAAATCCCTCGAGGGTGAATGCCATCACTGGATCAGTGACATCACAAAAATGGACAGGGATTATGCCAATAAATATTGCATTGATATTTTGAATATTATAGAGGAAGAAAATTAACAATATTTCACACGCAAACATCAAAATGAGTGAGGAATTCAGGGCTGAGTTTAAACTTCGCCTGTGTGGTTTCGCTGTGCAAAGATTCCAAGAGATGCACAGGAGGTTCATCCAGAAACACGACCCGCGGCAAAGACTGGAAAACATGAAGGGTCAATACTTAAATCTCTTCATGGATATTTACACAGAGCAAGATGAGAACCAGAGACAAGCAGAACGGTTTGCACAATCTTGTTTCTTGCCAGCTCTCAGAGACGCCACCCTCAAGGCTCTCAGTGTGAACATCGTAGATGATATGAAACAAAATGACACTGAGAGCAAGTACAGTCTCCGCAACAACTTCACTGTGGCCCTCCTGGTGTACCTGAAACAAAGGGATGCATTTGATGACTATCACCGGTATATCACTGACCTTGAGAATTTGGCCAAAGACTGGCTCCATCAGCAGGTTATTGAACACTGCAAGACACAACGTGATGGAGAGAGAACGTTTACCTGCCTGGCTAAAGGAATCCTCACACAGATCACTGGGAAAGCTAAAGAGATTGTTGAGGATGCAGTGATGCAGAACTTTGCTGGAAATGCTCAGAGCTTCCTGGACATGTTTGTTGAAAAGTTAAAGACCAGGATCTCAATGCCCAAAGATGAAATGAAACTCGTTCTGTTTCACAGTGACGTTGATGGCAAGAAATGGGCAGAAGCAGTTCTGCCATCTATTGAAGAAGTGGAGCAGAGACTCCTCAGTGAGGTAACAGGCTGGGATGTCCAAGCAAAGATTGAAGAATTATCCATTAAACCCAGCGATGAGTTGTTCAAAGGGTTATTCAATTGTACTAAGAAATGTCCTTTCTGTGGGGTTTTCTGTGATTCAGAGACCTCGGTACACTCACAGCACTCTTGTAAGCAGCACAGACCTGAAGGTCTGAGTAGATATCGCTCCATAAGGAGCAAACGTCTTGTAACTGACGTCTGCACAGCTCTAGTCGCAGGTAATGCATTATTTAGAAATGAGGACACAAATGGGGAATACATACCCTACAAGGATTACCAAACCGTCAATAATTACTACAAATCATGGACCATCCAACGGGAAATTTCCGCACAGGCAGCATCCTATTGGAAGAAGGTTTTCTACACTTTCAATGAGCAGTTTGCTGAAAAATACAAAGCAAATCCTGCAAAGATCGATGAAGCCTGGAACATTGACTGGGATGTAGTGAGGGGAGATCTGAATAAGACGTATAACACAAACATTCAGTCTTGGTGAGGTGCCTTTACATGCCATCACTCAGTTAGAGGTAGAAATAGTCTACTTTCCTATAAAAGAAATGGCAGAGAAAATCACTCAACATTAAAATTCAAATCTGATTATAAATCACAAATCATAAAAGCAGAGCAGGGAGTTTCAACCAATTCTTATTAAAATTGCTTTTGCAGAAGTAACCAAAAAGGTTGCGGGCAAAGCTGTAGACTTTGTCTGTATGGACTTCAGCAAACCTTTGATAAAATTCCGCATGGTGGCTGTTCCAGAAGGTAAGATCGCATGGATCCAGGGAGAGCCAGCTGACTGGACAGAGAATTAGCTTCATGGAAGGAAGCAGAGGTGGTGGTGTAAGGTTGTATTATGAACTGGAGGCCTGTGACTAGTGATGTGCCCCAGAGATCCGTGCTGTTTGTGCTTTATAAGAACATAGAACAGGACAACACAGGAACGGGCCCTTCAGCTACAATCTTTGTGCCAAACATGGAACCTAGCTACACTGATTTCATCTGCCTCCATAACCCTCCATTTCCTGCAAACCCACGTACCTATTTAAAAGCTTCTTAAACATCGCTATCATATCTGCCTCCAGCAGCACCCTTGGCAATACGTTCCATCTACCCACAACCTCTGTGTAAAAAAAAAACTTGCCCCACATCTCTATTATATTTCCCCTCTTGCCTTGTAGCTACGTCCTCTGGAGTTGGACATTTCCACGCTGGGAATATAGTTGTGACTGTCTACCCTATCTATAATTTTATATACTTCCCCTCAACCTCCAACATTGCAGAGAAAACATTGTTTATTAATGATTTGGATAAGGGGATTGAAGGCTTTGTGGCCACGTTTACAGATGATGCTAAGATATGTGATGGGGCAGGCAGTGTAGAGGAAGCAAGGGCTCTGCAGAAGGACTTGGACAGGTTAGGAAAGTGGGCGAATAAAATTCAGTATAGCAAAGTGCGGAGTCATGCATTTTGGTAATAATACAAATAAAGATTATTTTCTAAATGGAGAGAGAATCCAGAAATCAGAGGTGTAAAGGGACTTGGGAATGCTGGTGCAGAATTCTCAAAAGTTAATTTGCAAATCAAATCTGTAGTAAGGAAGGCAAATTCAATGCTAGCATTTATATCAAGAAGACTGGAATGCAAACACAGAGGTGTAATGCTTAGGCTCTATAAGGCACTGGTCAGGCTGCATTTGGAATACTGTGAGCAAATTTGGCCCCATATCTGAGGAAGGATGTGCTGGCTCTGGAGAGGGTCCAGAGGAGGTTTACGAGATTGATCCCAAGAATGAGAGGGTTAGCATATGATGAGCATTTGACAGCACAGGGCCTGTACTCGCTGGAGTTTTGAAGGTTGAGGGCGGGGGGACCCGATTGAAACTTACAGAATGGTGAAAGGCGTAGATGGAGTGGATGTGGAAAGGATGTTTCCACTGGTAGGAAAATCTAGGACCAGTCATAGCCTCAGAATTTAAGGGGCTTCTTTAAGAAAGGTGAGGAGGAACTTCTTTACTCAGAGGCTAGTTAATCTGTGGAACTCATTGCCACAGAGGGCTGTGGAGGCCAAGTCAGTGGATATTTTCAAGGCAGAGATGGACACATTTTTGATTAAAACGGGTGACAAGGATTATGGGCAAAAGGCAGGAAAATGGGATTAGGAGGCAGAGATCAGCCATGAATGAATGGCGGAATAGACTCAATGGGCCAAATGGCCTAAATCTATCCCTATAACTTGTGAACATGTGAATCCAAGTATATCCAACCTCTCCCTGTAGCTGAAACTCTCTAATCCAGGCAGCATTCTGGTGAACCTCCTCTACCCTCTCCAAAGCCTCCACATCTTTACTGTAACGGGGTTACCAGAACTACAGGCAATACCCCAAATGTCCAACTGCCTGATATCCTGACTCTTATATTTAATACCCCTAGCAATGAAGGCAAACATACCGTATGTGTCCTTTACCACCCTATCTACATGTGCTGCCAACTTCAGTGAGCTATGATCTTGGACTCCAAGATCCCTCTGCATATTAATGGAGTTTAAGGATCTTGCCATTAACTGTATACTTTCCTTACATTCAACCTCTCAAAGTGAAACACCTCACAAATGCTCAGGTTAAACCTCATCTGTCATTTCTCTGCCCATTTCTGTAGCTGATCTATATCCCATTGCATCTTCTGACAACCTATCTTGCTGTCTGCAACTCCTCCAAATTTGGTATCATCAGCAAACTTACTCACAAACCACCCGCATTTACCTCCAGGTCATTTTAGTTTAGTTTAGAGATGCAGCACGGAAACAGGTCCTTTGGCCCACTGGGTCCCAACGACCAGTGATCCCCACACATTAACACGACCCTACACCCTGCGGACAATTTTACATTGATACCAACCCAATTAACGTGTACGTCTTTGGAATATGGTAGGAAACTTAAAATCTTGGAGAAAACTCACGCCGGTCACAGGGAGAACGTACAAACTCCGTACAGACTAGCTCCCGTAGTCAGGATCTAACCCAGGTCTCTGGGGCTGTAAGGCAGCAGCTCTATCACTACACCACCAAGCCGCCCTTATTTATATGGATCACAAACAGCAGAGGTCCCAGCACAGATCCCTACGGAACTCCACTTGTCACAGACCTCATGTCGGAATATCTACCTTCCACCACAACCCTCTGAATAGGCCAGTTTTGAATCCATACGACCAAGTCACGGTGAATACATGCATCTGAATCTTTTGGATCAGCCTACCATGAGGAACCTTATCAAAAGCCTTACTAAAATCCAAGTATACAACATCCACTGCCCTGTTTTATGTTCATCTTTAGATTTGTATTATGTGCGGGGGGGGGGGTGGGAGAATGTTTTTCATCTCTCCTCAACGGAGATGTGAATATTTCCATGTCGTATCTCCATGTACACACTGCGGCCTAACATGGTGGAGCTGGCCGCCTCTTGCTGGAGACCGTCTTTGGGAGCTCCAACTGCGGGAGCCTGCGGACCTAACATCGCGGTGCTTGTGATCCCTGTCAGGAATTAACCTCGGAAGCTCCAACTGCCGGAGCCTGTGGACTTTAACATTGTGAGCTCATGCTCCGTAGTTAGGGACCGACTTAGGGAGCTCCAAGACGCAGGAGCTTCGACTGCCCTAACGTGAGAGTTTCGATCACTGGCTGCGGGACCTTCAATCGCCCCGACTCTGGATGGTTCGACTCCCCCACCGCGGGAGAAAAAGAGAAAAGAAGATAAGACTTTATTGCCTTCCATCACAGTGGGGAATGTGGAGGAGCCGCTGTGGTGGATGTTTATGCCAAATTTTATGTAGTTGTGTGTCTTGTTGCTTTTTATTGGTATGACTGTGGCAAATCAAATTCCTTGTATGTTACAAAACATAGTTGGCTCATAAATTACGAATATGACTATGATTACAAAGCCATGTTGACTATCCCCAATTAACCCATTCTCTTCAAAATGAAAATAAATCCTATCTCAATGAATTTTCGCAAATAGTTTGCCCGAGACTCACAGGCCTAGAATTCCCTGAGTTCTCTCTACTACCTTTCTTAAACTCCCACCCTTTCATCCCCACTCTCATCCTTACCCCAACCCACCCCTTTCCTCCCCCTCACATACCCTCACTGCCCCTCCCCTCTTCACTCTCCCTCCCCCACTCTCTCCCTCCCCTCATTCCCTCCCTCACTCCTTCAAAACAGTAGTGCACAGTGTCATTCAATGGAGCTTGGAAAGAAATTATATTTTAAATAGTTCAATAGTGCTTTATTTGTCACGTATACAACTGCACAATAAAATTCATTTTGCATTATTACACGTGGTCATCCTGTGAGCTTGATGTACTGGAGCAGTTCCCTCAAACCAATGTCCCTGAACCTCGCCTCCCTTCCCCCTCCACTCACCTACCCCCCCATCCCTCTTCTCCTCTCTCCCCTCATCCCCTCCTCCTCTCTCCTCCCCTCACCATCCTTGTGGCCTGGGGACACCTGCAGCCGACCTTGAAGGCACTGGAGGCATTACCGTGGTTCACCCTCCTACCAGCCCTCGCTCTCCAGCTCCCTCCCGGTTACTCTGTCTACCGAGCTGTGGTGCGAGGTCCCACCGACGGCGAGACTCGGGCGCGTTCCCGGTCCCGCTGAAGATGGTGGTGGGAGAACTGAGCATGTTTGCCGGGAACGTCCCAGCCCGCTGCTTATTTAATTTGGCCGCAGCTAAGAAATGTATTTTATTTTATCCAAACTGTTAAAATAATAAATATTGCTTGGTATTAATTCACACATTCATAATTAGTTTGATTAGAGTCGTACAAAATGCCAATCAGCCCATCATGTTCATGTGGACCAGTGGGGACCCATCGCATTAATTCCACCATTAGCCTTCAATCACATAGTTTGATGTACAAAGGCACTTCAAGCGCAGCTTCTTTATAATAATACTATGTTAATCCTCATTTCTGCCCTATGTGTGGGCTCCTATATCAATGAGACCAAGCATAGACTTGGTGATCATTTCACTGAACACATACTTAGTCGAACTTGATTATGGGGTGAAGGCAGGAGAATGGGGTTGGGAGAGAGATAGATCAGCCATGATTGAATGGTGGAGTAGACTTGATGGTCCAAATGGCTTATGACCTATGTGCTCTCCCGGTTGCCAAACATTTTAATTCCCAGTCCCATACTGACCCATTTCTGTCCTGGACCTCCTCCACTGCCAGTTGTATGAATATTCATTTCTGCACTTTCAAGTAACTCCTGCATTCCCCACCCCCCCACCCCATACTCCCTCCCCTCGTCATCCTATCTAAATCTAAATGGCGTCAAGTTGGGAAAAGGGGAAGTACAATGGGATCTGGGGGTCCTTGTACATCAGTCTATGAAAGTAAGCATGCAGGTACAGCAGGCAGTGAAGAAAGCGAATGGCATGTTGGCCTTTATACGAAGAGGAATCGAATATAGGAGCAAAGAGGTCCTTCTGCAGTTATACAGAGCCCTAGTGAGACCACACCTGGAGTATTGTGTGCAGTTTTGGTCCCCTAATTTGAGGAAGGATATTCTTGCTATTCAGGGAGTGCAGCGTAGGTTTACAAGGTTAATTCCCGGGATAGCGGGGCTGTCATATGTTGAGAGATTGGAGCAGCTGGGCTTGTACACTCTGGAGTTTAGAAGGATGAGAGGGCTTCTCATTGAAATAAGACTGTTAAGGGTTTGGACACGCTCGAGGCAGGAAACATGTTCCCGATGTTAGGGGAGTCCAGGACCAGGGGCCACAATTTAAGAATAAGGAGTAAGCCATTTAGAATGGAGATGAGGAAACACTTTTTCTCACAGAGAGGTGAGTCTGTGGCATTCTCTGCCTCAGAGGATGGCGGAGGCAGGTTCTCTGGATGCTTTCAAGAGAGAGCTAGATAGGGCTCTTAAAAATAGTGGTCAGGGGATATGGGGAGAAGGCAGGAACGGGGTACTGATTGGGGATGATCAGCCATGATCACATTGAATGGCGGTGCTGGCTCGAAGGGCCGAATGGCCTACTCCTGCACCTATTGTCTATCCCACTAGTTCCACTTTTTGCTTCCCATGTAACCTTGTCATTAACACGTCTTCTCCGGCCATCAATGGACCATTATGGACTCCACCCTCCCTGAGGTCATCGGTTGCATCCCTGTTTACTCTGAAGAATGATTCTGACCCGAAATGTCACCTATTCCTTTTCTCCAGAGATGCTGCCTGACTCGGATGGAATAGGAATAGTTTATTGTCCCATGTGAGTAGGTACAGTGAGATTTTTTGCTTGCATACACCATGTATACAAATAGCCACCTACATTGCAGACAACGTTACAAAGCACGCCGGCTCCCCCATTTGTTGCCCGCTCCAACACCGTTCCCCCAAGCCGGTCCCCTTGTCATTTGTCCCCCCCCCCCCTCCCCAATTGTCCATTGTCCTCCCTCCCCTCCCCCCCCCCCCCCCCATCCCTCATGCTGAGTCCTCCATTGTTCTTCCACTCCCCATTCACAGTGGTCCTCACTCTCATCGACCATCGACCTTCGAGGCATCACCGCCGCCACGAGGCTTCACCTCCGCTGAGGCCCTATCATTGCGAGGCCTCACCGCTGGCGCCACCCCACTTCACGCCTCTGTGGTGCCAATCCGGGCCCCAGCCGCGGGTTTCTACCCCAAGGTTCCGGCCGGGCCCCGACCCGGGCTTCTATGTGGCGATCCGGGAGGCATCGAGACCATGGCGCCCCGATAAAGGATTCCGGCCGTGTTCCCAGTTTACAGCTGCAGCTCGTCAGGAAGCCTTCTAGCCACATGTATAGAAATGATATGTGGGTCATTCCGATGTGTTATTACAGTATTACGTGTCTACAGTAAATACCAACATCTGCAGTTCCTTCCTTCATACATCTGCAATGCTGGTTAACATTGTGAATTATCTCCATCAGATATGAGATTATTGCAAAGTGTAGCGGCAGATTTTCATATATTTTCGGGAAATTAACTCCCTAGTCACTATTTGGATGAGCAGGGATAAGGGGAATATGTTTGATGCGCATGCGATCTGTCTCACAGAGATCTTCAGAGCTTCTTCACAGATGTCTTCAAAAACGTAGTCCTTTGATTAATAAATGCTTTATTGTTGATAGAAAACAGTAAGATACATCTAAATTTCTTCTGACTCGTTACTACAATCTACATCGAACTTCAGCTATTACTTTAAACATAAGAAAACTCCTCGTGTCTCCGTAACACTGGCATGATCTGGCATGATCTCCTACATGGCTCGCCTGGTCCAAGGGTTAACTTTCTCCCTGGCTCGCTCCAAACTACACTAAAAACGAAACTTCTGCGCAAGCATTTAAGCTCCAAACACGCCCAAAAACACGTCATAAATCCCACCCACAATACAACGGGCAGTCTAAAATTTAAAGGCACATGCCATCATCAATCACATGCAAAACAGGCCAAATGGCCACTACACAAAGGTATCAAGGAGTGTGGTTATAATTGTATAGAACAGTTATGGTCACCTTGTTTAAGAAAGGGTATAGGATTATTGGAAGTTGTTTTAAATGAAATGACAAAGTGAATTCCTAGAATAAGATACGAATCACAAAATGAATCAGATTGTGCTATGAAATAATCCGTACTGTTCTATGAAAGGCTCAGGAAGTTCAATATTGTTTTATATAAACCTCAACATTCTGAGTGAAAAGGTAGCCTTATTAAACCTTACCCCTTTAACCTTAAACCTACCTCCTCCAGATCTTGATTCCTCTATCCTGGGTAAAAGACAGCATTCACCCTGTCTATTTCCCTCATGATTTTGACACCTCTACAATATCACGATCTAATTATGAGGATGTTGCCAGGATCTGAGCTATAGGGAGAGGTTATGATAGAGCTCCCGGCTGGCGTGGAGTCGATTAAGGCCAGACTCGGCCGGTGGCTCCCGTGAACAAGAACGAGCCCTGCGGTCGAGTGAGGAGAGACATCAGTGAGAGTGGAGGGGTGTCGGAGAGCCATCGCTTGCATGAATGCCTGCGGTTGGTCGGTCGGTCGGTCGAGGATGGGCCACAACAGCCCCGGCGGTCGGTGAGTGCTGGAGGTCAGTCAAGGACGGGCCGAATCAGCCCCGTTAGCCATCGAGAACAGAGCAGGACCCAACATTGTGGGCTGCCGAGAACAAAGAGGATCCTGGCGTGGTGGGTGGGGGTAGGAGCCGAAAGAACAAAGAGGGACCCGACATGGGGAGCCACAGAGAACAAAGAGAAGCGCGAGTTTCGGGCTGTATGGCTCCATAAGGCCTCAGCCTCCTACAAGTCATGGAATAAAGTCCTAACCTGCCCAATCTATTCTTATAAATCTGGCCCTTGTGTCCCAGAGTCACACAGCTTGGAAACTGACCCTTTGGCCCAACTTGGCCACACCGGCCAACATGTCCCTGCTACACTCTTCCCACCAGCCAACATTTGGCCCATATCCCTCCAAACGTCCTCCCCATGTACCTGTCTAAATGCTTCTTAAAAGTTGGGATAATCCCTGTCTCAACTACATCCTCTGGCAGCTCGTTACATACACCCACCACCCTATGTATGAAAAATCGACTCCTCTCATTCCTATTAAATCTTTTCACCTTTAAACTTATGTCCTCTTGTCAAGAATTATTCTGGGCAAGAATGTGCATCTACCTGATCTATTCCTCTCATGACTTTGTATACCGATGCAAGAACACCCCTCATCCTCCTGCGCTCCAAGAAATAGAGTCCCTGCCTACTCAATCTCACCCTATAGCTCAGACTCTCAAGTCTGGCAACATCCTCGTAAATCCTCTCTGTACCTTTTCCAGCTAGACCTTCTTTCCTATAATCATGTACCCAGAACTAAACACAATATGCTAAATGTGGCCTCACCAACCTCTTATATAACTGCAGCTCAAGACTGACAAGACTAAGGAGTAAATGGTGGACTTTAGGATGAGAGGAACACCCTGTCCGCTGTCTCCATCAATGGTGTGGATGTGCAGTTTACCAGGGAGCACAAATATCTTGGAGCATACCTGGACAGTAAACTGGACTGGCCCAGGAACGCTGAGGCCTTGTACAAGAAGGGACAGAGCTGGCTGTACATTTTGAGAAGGCTCCGCTCCTTCAATGTCTGCAGTATGTTGCAGATGTTCTATCAATCAGTGGTTGCCAGTGCCATCTTCTTTGCTGCCGTGTACTGGGGCAACAGGGTGAAGGCTGCAGATGCCAATAGGATCAACAAACTCATCAGGAAGGCTGGCTCCATCCTGGAGGTGGAGTTGGATTCATGGGTGGTGGTCTTGGAGGGGAGGATGCTCCTCAAACTGTGGAGCATCCTGGACAAACACAGAATGCCACAGGGAATCCTTCTTCCCTGTGGCTATCAAACTGCAAAACTCCTCTCCCTTTTTATCGTGGGGTAGACTGAGACTGAGACTGATTCTCTCCCTTCCCCAATCTTTGCACATCCCCAATCCTTTCCACTTGTCACTTTAATTTCATGTTTCATGTATTTTATGTTTTCATGACTGTTGGCAGATTGATTTTCCTCCTTGGATAAATAAAGTTCTATCGTATCGTTACTGCAACATGACCTCCTAACTTCAATACTCAATACTTTTTGACCACCCGATCTACCTGCGACTCCACCCTCACACTTCCCAGAGGCCTAGCATTCACTGTGTCGGTCCTGCCCATGTTAGACCCCCAAATGCAACACCTCACATTTCTCTGTATTAAATTCCATCAACCATTCCTCCACCACCTGGCCAATCAATCAAGATCCTGCTGCAATATTTGACAACCATCTTCACTACCTGCAAAACCACCTACTTATGTATCATCAGCAAACTTGCTGATCTTGCCAGATGTGTTCTCATCCAAATCTTTGATATAGATGACAAACAGTAACGGGCCCAGCCCGTTGAGGCACACTACTATTCACATGCCTCCAGTCCGAGAAGCAGCCTTCCATCTTCTATGAAGCCAATTTTCTACCCACACAGCTATCTCTTCTTGGATCCTATGCGATCTAACCTTCCAGAGCAGCCCACCATGTGGAACCTTGTCAAATGCTTTACTGAAGTCCATATATCCAACATCTACAGCTCATCAAACTTTTTGGTCACCTCTTCAAAAAACTCAAGCAAATGGTACAAAACCAGGCTGACTATCCCTAACCAGCCCTTGTCCATCCAAATACATGTATATCCCATCCCTCAGAATACCCTCGAGTAACTTTCCAACTACAGCCCACAAGCTCACTGGCTTCCTAGCATTTCCCCTTCAGCAAATCTTCAATAGAGACACAACCCTCCAGTCTTTCAGCACCTCTCCTATATTTAAAGACAACTCGTAAAAATTTAAACCAGGGCTCCC
Organism: Leucoraja erinaceus; assembly: GCF_028641065.1. NCBI lineage: Eukaryota > Metazoa > Chordata > Chondrichthyes > Rajiformes > Rajidae > Leucoraja > Leucoraja erinaceus. The sequence goes on along the minus strand of NW_026575258.1, from coordinate 17,839 downwards.
GCAATTTCCTCTCTCGTTTCCCACAATGTCCCCAGATATATCTGATCTGGCCCTGGAGATTTGTCTACCTTCATACACCATAGTACCATCACCAGCTCTTAGACCATAACACTGACGGCTCACAAGGCACTTCCATTTACTGCTCCAAGTTCCTCCATCCTCCTGTTTTTCTCATTGAGTAATTCTCATTGAGGACCTTGCCCATCTCCTGTGGCTCCACACAGAGTTGACTGCTTTGATTACTGAGATGTCCCACCCTCTCTCTCAGGTCACCCTTTTTCCACCTGCCTGCATTTGATCCATGATCATATTGAATGGCGGTGCAGGCTCAAAGGGCCGAATGGCCTACTCCTGCACCTATTTTCTATGTTTCTATGATCCATAACCCTCCAAATCTGTCCTATCCATGTACCTGTTTAACTATTTCTTAAACGATGGGATAGTTTCTGCCTAAACTACCTCCTCTGGAAGCTTGTTCCATACATCCACCACTCTTCGTGTCAAAATGTTACTACTCAGATTCCTATTAAATCATTTCCCCTTCACCATAAACCTATGTCCTCTGGGCCTCGATTCCCCGACTCTGGTCAACTTGAGCAGTTTAGCAAGACACAACCTGCCGCATACAAACCCACGCCGACTGTCCGTAATTAACCCATTTTCCTTACAATGTTCAATAGATTCAGGATTGGTTCCTGTGGATTGGAGGGTAGCTAATGTTATCACGCTTTTTAAGAAAGGCGGGAAAGAGAAAACAGGGAATTATAGACCAGTTAGCCTGACATCGGTGGTGGGGAAAATGCTGGAGTCAATTATAAAAGCTGTAATAGCGGCACATTTGGATAGCAGTAACAGGATCGGTCCGAGTCAGCTTCGATTTACAAAGGGGAAATAATGCTTGACTAATCTTCTGGAATTTTTTGAGGACGTAACTAGGAAAATGGACAAGGGAGAGCCAGTGGAGCTACTTTACCGGGACTTTCAGAAAGCATTTGATAAGGTCCCATATAGGAGATTAGTGGTCAAAATTAGGGCACATGGTATTGGGGGTAGAGTGCTACATGGATAGAAAATTGGTTGGCAGACAGGAAACAAAGAGTAGGGATTAACGGGTCCCTTTCGGAATGCAGGCGGTGACTAGTGGGGTACCGCAAGGCTCGGTGCTGGGACCACAACTATTTACAATATAAATCAACGATTTAGATGAAGGGATTCAAAGTAACATTAGCAAATTTGCAGATGACACAAAGCTGGGTGGCAGTGTGAACTGTGAGGAGGATGCTATGAAAATGCAAGATGACTTGGACAGGTTGGGTGAGTGGGCAGAGGCAGTTTAATGTGGATTAATGTGAAGTTATTCACATTTTTAGCAAAAACAGGAAGGCAGATTACAACCTAAATGGTGTCAAGTTGGGAAAAGAAGAAGTACAACGGGATCTGGGGGTCCTTGTTATTCAGTCAATGAACATACAGCAGGCATCAGGCAGTGAAGAAAGTGAATTACATGTTGGCCTTTATAACAAGAGGAGTTGAGTATAGGAGTAAAAAGGTCCTTATGCAGTTGTATAGGGACCTAGTGAGACCACACCTGGGATACTGTGTGCAGTTTTGCTCCCCTAATTTGAGGAAGGACATTCTTGCTATTGAGGCAGTGCAGCGTAGGTTTACAAGGTTAATTCCCGGGATTGTGGGACTGTCATATGCTGCGAGAATAGAGCGGCTGGGCTTTATACTAAGGGGCAGAAAACGCTGGTGGGTGTTGTGTACAGGCCACCTAACAGTAGTAGTAAAGTTGGAGATGGTATCAAACAGGAAATTAGAAATGCGTGCGACAAAGGCAAAACGGTTATAATGGGTGACTTCAATCTACATATAGATTGGGTGAATCAAATTGGCAGGGGTGCTGAGGAAGAGGATTTCTTGGAATGTATGCGGGATAGTTATCTAAATCAACATGTAGAGGAACCAACGAGAGAGCAGGCTATTTTAGACTGGGTATTGAGTAATGAGGAAGGGTTAGTTAGCAATCTTGTTGTACGTGCCCCCTTGGGCAAGAGTGACCATAATATGGTTGAGTTCTTCATTAGGATGGAGAGTGACATTGTTAATTCAGAAACAATGGTTCTGAACTTAAAGAAAGGTAACTTTGACGGTATGAGACGTGAATTGGCCAAGATTGACTGGCAATTAATTCTAAAAGGGTTGACGGTGGATATGCAATGGAAGACATTTAAAGACTGCATGGATGAACTACAAAAATTGTTCATCCCAGCTTGGCAAAAGAATAAATCAGGGAAGGTAGTACATCCATGGATAACAAGGGAAATCAGGGATAGTATCAAAGCGAAGGATGATGCGTACAAATTAGCCAGAAAAAGCAGCATACCGGAGGACTGGGAGAAATTCAAAGACCAGCAGAGGAGGACAAAGGGCTTAATTAGGAAAGGAAAAATAGAATATGAAAGAAAACTGGCAGGGAAAACTGACTGCAAAAGTTTTTATAGATATGTGAAAAGAAAGATTAGTTAAAAACAAATGTAGGTCCCTTGCAGTCAGAAACAGGTGAGTTGATCATGGGGAACAAGGATATGGAGGACCAATTGAATAACTACTTTGGTTCCGTCTTCACTAAGGAAGACATAAATAATCTGCCGGAAATAGCAGGGGACCGCGGGTCAAAGGAGTTGGAGGAATTGAGTGAAATCCAGGTTAGCCGGGAAGTGGTGTTGGGTAAATTGAATGGATTAAAAGCCGATAAATCCCCAGGGCCAGTTAGGCTGCATCCCAGAGTACTTAAGGAAGTAGCTCGAGAAATAGCGGATGCATTAGTAATAATCTTTCAAAACTCTTTAGATTCTGGAGTAGTTCCTGAAGATTGGCGGGTAGCAAACGTAACCCCACTTTTTAAGAAGGGAGGGAGGGAGAGAAAATGGGGAATTACAGACCAGTTAGTCTAACATCGGTAGTGGGGAAACGGCCAGAGTCAGTTATTAAAGATGGGATAGCAGCACATTTGGAAAGTGGTGAAATCATTGGACAAAGTCAGCATGGATTTACGAAAGGTAAATCATGTCTGACGAATCTTATAGAATTTTTCTAGTAGAGTGGATAAGGGAGAACCAGTGGATGTGTTGTATCTGGACTTCCAGAAGGCTTTCGACAAGGTCCCACATAAGAAATTAGTATACAAACTGCACAAGGCATTGGGGGTTCAGTATTGATGTGGATAGAGAACTGGCTGGCAAACAGGAAGCAAAGAGTAGGAGTAAACGGGTCCTTTTCACAATGGCAGGCAGTGACTAGTGGGGTACCCCAAGGCTCAGTACTGGGACCCCAGCTATTACAATATATATTAATGATCTGGATGAGGGAATTGAAGGCAATATCTCCAAGTTTGTGGATGACACTAAGCTGGGGGGCAGTGCTAGCTGTGAGGAGGATGCTAGGAGACTGCAGGGTGACTTGGATAGGCTGGGTGAGTGGGCAAATGTTTGGCAGATGCAGTATAATGTGGATAAATGTGAGGTTATCCATTTTGGTGGCAAAAATAGGAAAGCAGACTATTATCTAAATGGTGGCAGATTGGGAAAGGGGAGATGCAGCGAGACCTGGGTGTCATGGTACACCAGTCATTGAAGGTAGGCATGCAGGTGCAGCAGGCAGTAAAGAAAGCGAATGGTATGTTAGCTTTCATTGCAAAAGGATTTGAGTATAGGAGCAGAGAGGTTCTACTGCAGTTGTACAGGGTCTTGGTGAGACCACACCTGGAGTATTGCGTACAGTTTTGGTCTCCAAATCTGAGGAAGGACATTATTGCCATAGAGGGAGTGCAGAGACGGTTCACCAGACTGATTCCTGGGATGTCAGGACTGTCTTATGAAGAAAGACTGGATAGACTTGGTTTATACTCTCTAGAATTTAGAAGATTGAGAGGGGATCTTATAGAAACTTACAAAATTCTTAAGGGGTTGGACAGGCTAGATGCAGGAAGATTGTTCCCAATGTTAGGGAAGTCCAGGACAAGGGGTCACAGCTTAAGGATAAAGGGGAAATCCTTTAAAACCGAGATGAGAAGAACTTTTTTCACGCAGAGAGTGGTGAATCTCTGGAACTCTCTGCCACAGAGGGTAGTTGAGGCCAGTTCATTGGCTATATTTAAGTGGGAGTTAGATGTGGCCCTTGTGGCTAAGGGGATCAGGGGGTATGGAGAGAAGGCAGGTACGGGATACTGAGTTGGATGATCAGCCATGATCATATTGAATGGCGGTGCAGGCTCGAAGGGCCGAATGGCCTACTCCTGCACCTAATTTCTATGTTTCTATGTCTATACCTGGATTTCACTCAGTTCCTCCATTTCATTTGACCCGCGGTCGCCTGCCATATCCGGCAGATTATTTATGTCTTCCTTGGTGAAGATGGAACCAAAGTAGTTATTCAATTGGACCGCCATGTCCTTGTTCCCCATGATCAATTCACTTGTTTCTGACTGCAAGGGACCTACATTTGTTTTTTACTAATCTCTTTATCTTCACATATCTAAAAATAATTTACAGTCAGTTTTTATGTTCCCTGCCAGTTTTCTTTCATAATCTATTTTCCTAATTAAGCCCTTTGTCCTCCTCTGCTGGTCTCTGAATTTCTTCCAGTCCTCTGGTAGGCTGTTTTTTTCTGGCTAATTTATATGCTTCATCTTTTGCTTTGATACTATCCATGATTTCCCTTGTTATCAACGGATGCACTACCTTCCCTGATTTATTCTTTTGCCAAACTGGGATGAACAATTGTTGTAGTTCATCCATGCAGTCTTTAAATGCCTTCGATTGCATATCCACCGTCAACCCTTTAAGAATTAATTGCTAGTCCATCTTGGCCAATTCACGTCTCATACCCTGAAAGTTACCTTTCTTTAAGATCAGAAACATTGTTTCTGAATTAACAATGTCACTCTCCATCCTAATGAAGAACTCAACCATATTATGGTCGCACTTGCCCAAGGGGTCACGCACAACAAGACTGCTAACTAACCCTTTCTCATTACTCAATACCCAGTCTAGAATAGCCTGCTCTCTCGTTGGTTCCTCTACATGTTGGTTTAGAAAACTATCCTGCATACATCCCAAGAAATCCTCTTCCTCAGCACCCCTGCCAATTTGATTCACCCAATCTATATGTAGATTGAAGTCACCCATTACAACTGTTTTACCTTTGTTGCATGCATTTCTAATTTCCTGTTTGTATTGTATTGTATTGTATAAGTTTATTGTCATTTCCTGAGTATTCACATACCCAGAGGAAACAAAAAAACGTTGCTCAACCAGTGTTCATTCAGTGTGCATTAAAAATAAATAGAAATAAAAATACATATATCATGAACAAATTTAACACTCTACTAAACATTCAACAGGCGTTCCGATCGTTTGATGCCATCCCCAACTTCACTACTACTGTTAGGTGACCTGTGCACAACACCCACTAGCATGTTCTGCCCCTTAGTGTTTCTTAGTGTTATGATTTTAAAAATCCACTCCTCTGTAATTTTGGTCAATTATTTCCCGATATTTTCACTGAAATTGTTCACCAAACTGACTGTTTTTTCCAAATATTGCCGCTGGCCAGCTGCTGACGTCACAATGCCTTTGCTGCTTCCGACCAGCTGCGCAGACTTGCAATGCGCAACTAGTTACGCTCCACACTCCCCGCTCCCTTCCTCCTCTCCCCCCTCTTCCTCCTCTTTCCCCCACCTCTTTCATTCGACAACTACTCCCCCTACTCGGGCCCTAAAGCCTGAGTCCTTCAGCCTGCAACCGGGAAACTCCCCGCCCCCTCCCTCCCACTGCTAACCACACATGCTGCCTGTCGCGTCGCTTGCAAGGCCTTTGAAAAAAGACAGGCTGTCTTCTTGTAGCGAAGGAGCAAGTGATTAATGCATTCAAGAACCAGCCCTCACCTCTGACAACCCCTCAAATTCTCTCCCTCCCCCCTTACTCTCTCTGCCCCCCTCACGCTCCCTCTCCTGCTCCTTCCCCTTCCTCTCCTGCACAGCCCCCTTCTCTCCCCCTCTCTCTCCACGCCCACCCCCTCCCCGTCTCCCTCCCCCCTACCCCCTCTCCCCATCCCTTCCCTACCACTCCATCCCCTCTCTTTCCCCCTCTCACCCCCCCTTCTCCCCACTATCCCCCCTCCCCATCTCTCAATTCTCTCCTCCCTCCCACCTCCTCCTCTCTCTCCGCCCTCCACACCTCTCTCTCCCCTCTCTGCCCTTCCCCCCCCCTCTGCCCCCTCTCTCCACCCCCCCTCCCCTCTCCCCTCCCTCTTCTCCCCCACACCCCTCTTCCCCACTTCCCTCTCTCACCTCCCTCCCCTCTCTCCCTCTTTCCCCTCTCTCCCCCTCCTCTTTGTCCCCCACTTCCCTCACCTACTCCCCTCCCCCCTGTGTGTGTGGGGGCTGGTAGTGTGTGTGTGACGTCGCAGCGCAGTAAGGTGTGGGAGGTAGCCAGCTTGTGTGAGTAGGGGGAGGAGGGTATCCGGCTGGTGGATGTAAGGGGAATGGGAGGCAGCCAGCTTTGGGGAGTAAGGGGAATGGGAGGTAGCCAGCTTGGACATGTAAGGAATGGGAGATAGCAAGCTTGTAATGGAAGTAGCCGAACGTAGTAAGGTTAGACGAGTCTGGGTCCAGCTGAATCTGCCAAAACAAGCTTTTGGCATCCAGAACTGAGCACACTAATGCGTTGCCTACTTGAGCAGCAACTTCCTTTACCGTTCGCACAGGGTAGTGCAGGCCTTTGATAGCTGTTGAGATCCCTGAGGTTTATGCAAATACGGATTTCCTCCTTGTTGTTTTCCATTGCAACCACCATGGTGGAAACACAGTGAGATGGGTCAGTAACTTCAGCAATGACACCCATGGAGACCATCCGCTTGAGTTCATTGTGTACTCTGTCACGCATGGCGTGTGGAACACAATGTGGTGCTTGACCCACAGGAGTGACGTTGGGATCAACGGCGATGTGATACTTGAGGGGCAACTTGCTGGTCATTAAATAGTTCTCTGTGTTGAGAGAGTATTTGCTGAGTGGGGTCCTCGGCGAGAAAGAGTTGATGAACTGTGCGTCCACTAGTTTACTAGGCCCAGATCGTGGCATGCATTGATACCAAGCAGAGTTTTAAAATCCCCCTTGACGATATAAAACTTTAGGGTATCAGACTGCGAGTCTATGATGCAGTTTAAATTAGTCTGTACAAGCGGGTGTAGAACATCTCCCCCCTAGGCCTGAAGCATGGCCTAGGCCTTTTCAACATGTTCAGCATTACGTATTTATTTTAACTCAGATAACGAGATGACATTGCATTTTGCGATCACAGGCTTGTTATTCACAAACATGGTTACCTCAGGGTCAAGTTGCTCGTTAGAGGAAGGGAGGAGAGTGTGGATGGCTGAACTGTTATCTGCACTTTCAGAGGGCTGAGCAGGGGATGGCATTTTAGGCACTTGGCTTTCATTATCAGCAAGCTCATGTTGTAACTGGTGCAAACTCAGCCTTGAGGCGGATTGGGTTGCAAGGGAACGGCAACATCTTGCAAAGTGGTTGAATTTCTTGCAGAAATTGCAGATTTTACCATAAGCAATACAGAATTCCCAACCCGGAGCATGAGAATAGTTATAATTAGGACATCGAGTAGCAGACCTTCTCTGCTGCCAGTCCGGGGAAGGCTGTAGACGGCTGTTACGACAGGAGGTGTCTGTAAGGTTGACACTATACTGGGAACACTGGCCAGAGATCACAGACTTAGTGTGAGAAGATGTTATCACAGCAATCCAACAGGCGTGTTCGGCTTGATTAAGAGTCAGTTCAGTGTTACGGAGCAATTCATCTCTTAACTTGTCATTAAGCAAACTTCCAACGATTTTCTCGGGGATGAGTTCATCGCATAAATCGCGATATTGGCATCATGCAGCCATGTGTTTTAAGACGCTAATAAAACATTCTACCGGCTCACCAATCCGTTGCATACGAGCATAAAACTTGGTACATTCGATAATATAGTTCGAGGGGAGGTCACACAACTGTTTAAACATTGCAAGTAGGATAGCAGGGTCATCAATCATTTCTGCAGGCACTTGGATCTGGCCGTTTGCATCTAAAACAGCAGGCTCAAACGTGAAATGGTCCGCATGTTTCATTGCCTCAGAACCACCCAAGTTGAGTAACACAGAAACACATACATCTGGAGGATCGTTGCGATGAACGATGCGAATGTAGTGAGTGTGGTCACGCTCGAAAAGGCACCAGCGTTCAGCCACGCCAGTCAAAGATCTGAGCACTTGGACAGCGAGACAAGTTTGCCATGATAGAGATAACAGGCACATAAAACAAATATAAAGAGCAAAACCGTATAAATGTGAACAGAGTATGTAAGACTCACTTCTTAACACCATGTAATGAGTCGAGTCGGAAACACGTCAACATACAACACATGTTTATTAAAGTCCACTTACAGTATAGGTATGCAGGACATTAAAGTAACTAGCAGCTACTCAGACTGAATTACGTAGGCAAACTCTTGGTAATATAAATTACATATTGGGCGGAGCAACTACTAACAAGCACTACAATTGGTTAGTAGGAGAACAACAATCTACATAAGGGAAATGGGAGGTATCCAGCATGAGGGTGTAAGAGATGGGAAGAAGGCAGCTTCGGGGAGTAAGGGATGGGCGTTAGCCAGTTTGGGGGACTAAGGGAAATGGGAGGTTGCCAGCTTGGAGAGCAAGGGGAATGGGAGGTTGCCAGCTTGGTGGAGTAAAGGGAATGGGAAATAGCCAGCTTGGGGGTGTTGGTTCGCTCATGTGTCGGACGATGCAGTTCGATGTTGGCTTCTGTCGTCGTCCAACATGTTGACAGAATTGTCGCACAACGTGTCACAAAGTGCATCGTGTCATCGCTTTCAGGGATCGCCACGAGAGGCTTCAGTCATGATCCCCGCTTGGGGGAGTAAGGAATGGGAGGAAGCCAGCTTGCGGGATAAGGGATGGGAGGAAGCCAGCTTGGAGGAGGAACGGGAATGGGAAGTAACCAGCTTGGGTGGTAAGGGATGGGAACAAGCCAGCTTGGTGGAGTAAGGGAAAGGTGAGGTAGCCAGCTTGGGCAAGTAAGGAATGGGAGCTAGCCAGCTTGGGGGACTAAGGGGAATGAGAGGAAGCCAGCTTGGGGGTGTTCGTTCACTCATCTGTCAGACGATGTAGCTTGATGTTGGCTTCTGTCATCGTCAAACATGTTGACAGAATTGTCACCTGATGCACTCCAGAGAGCATCGGGACGTCATGATGAAGCTGGGAGATCGCCAGCTTGGGGGAGTAAAGGATGTGAGGTAGTAGATAGCTTGGGGGAGTAAGGGGAATGGGAGCTAGCCTGTTTGGGGGGAGTAAGGGGAATGGGAGATAGACAGCTTGGGTAAGTACCCTGGGGAAAGGGAGGTGCACACCTTGAGGCAGTGAGGGGAATGGGAGGGAGCCAGCTTGGGGGAGAAAAGGGAAAGGGAGGTAGCCAGCTTGGGGGGAGGAAGGTAGCACAGCTTGCCTCTCAGCTTGGGGGAAGTAAGGCTTGGGAGGAAGGCTGCTTGTGGGAGGAAAGGATGGTAGGAAGCCAGCTTGGGGAAGTAAGGGATGACAGGTAGGAAGCTTGGGGGGTGTGAGGCGAATAGGAGGGAGCCAATTCGAGGGAGAAAAAGGATGGGGAATAGCCAGCTTGGGGGAGAAAGGGGAACGGTTGGCAAGCAGCTTGTGGAAGAAAGGGGTGGGAGGTAGTCAGCTTTGGGGAATAAGAGATTGAGGGACCCATGGGAGGTAGCCAGCTTGCCACTGTTCGCGAGCAAGGGATGGGAGGTAGCCTGCTTGGGGGATTAAGGGGAATGAGTGGAAGCCAGCTTGGGGTGTGTGGAGTTCGCTCATCTGTCAGACGATGTAGCTTGATGTTGGCTTCTGTCATCGGCAAACATGTTGACAGAATTGTCGTCTGATGCGTCACACAGAGAGCATCGGGTCATTGCTTTCCAGCGATGGCCATGCGAGGCTTCTTTTATGAGCCTGGGAGGTCGCAAGCTTACGGGAGTAAAGGATGGGAGGTAGATAGCTTGGGTAAGTAAGGGGAAAGGAGGGGAGCCAGCTTGGGGGGAGTAACTGGAATGGGAGAGAGCCAGCTTGTTCGTGTTCGTTCGCTCGTGTGTCAGACGATGTAGCTCGCTGTTGGCTTCTTTCGTCAGCCAACATGTTGACAGAATTGTTGTCCAACATGTCACAGAGTGCATCATCGTGTCATTGCTTCCAGGGATTGTCACGAGGAGGCTTCTGTCATTCCCAGGGCCAGATAGGCTGCATCCCCGAGTACTTAAGGAAGTAGCTCCAGAAATAGTGGATGCATTAGTAATAATCTTTCAAAACTCTTTAGATTCTGGAGTAGTTCCTGAGGATTGGCGGGTAGCAAACGTAACCCACACTTTTTAAGAAGGGAGGGAGAGAGAAAACGGGGAATTACAGACCAGTTAGTCTAACATCGGTAGTGGGGAAACTGCTAGAGTCAGGTATTAAAGATGGGATAGCAGCACATTTGGAAAGTGGTGAAATCATTGGACAAAGTCAGCATGGGTTTACGAAAGGTATATCATGTCTGACGAATCTTATAGAATTTTTCGAGGATGTAACTAGTAGCATGGATAGGGGAGAACCAGTGGATGTAGTGTATCTGGACTTCCAGAAGGCTTTCAACAATGTCCCACATAAGAGATTAGTATACAAACTTAAAGCACACGGCATTGGGGGTTTAGTATTGATGTGGATAGAGAACTGGCTGGCAAACAGGAAGCAAAGAGTAGGAGTAAACGGGTCCTTTTCACAATGGCAGGCAGTGACTAGTGGGGTACCGCAAGGCTCAGTACTGGGACCCCAGCTATTTACAATATATATTAATGATCTGGATGAGGGAATTGAAGGCAATATCTCCAAGTTTGCGGATGACACTAAACTGGGGGGCAGTGTCAGCTGTGAGGAGGATGCTAGGAGACTGCAAGGTGACTTGGATAGGCTGGGTGAGTGGGCAAATGTTTGGCAGATGCAGTATAATGTGGATAAATGTGAGGTTATCCATTTTGGTGGCAAAAACGGGAAAGCAGACTATTATCTAAATGGTGGCCGATTGGGAAAGGGGGAGATGCAGCGAGACCTGGGTGTCATGGTACACCAGTCATTGAAGATAGGCATGCAGGTGCAGCAGGCAGTAAAGAAAGCGAATGGTATGTTAGCTTTCATTGCAAAAGGATTTGAGTATAGGAGCAGGGAGGTTCTACTGCAGTTGTACAGGGTCTTGGTGAGACCACACCTGGAGTATTGCATACAGTTTTGGTCTCCAAATCTGAGGAAGGACATTATTGCCATAGAGGGAGTGCAGAGACGGTTCACCAGACTGATTCCTGGGATGACAGGACTGTCTTATGAAGAAAGACTGGATAGACTTGGTTTTATACTCTCTAGAATTTAGGAGATTGAGAGGGGATCTTATAGAAACTTACAAAATTCTTAAGGGGTTGGACAGGCTAGATGCAGGAAGATTGTTCCCGATGTTAGGGGAAGTCCAGGACAAGGGTCACAGCTTAAGGATAAGGGGGAAATCCTTTAAAACCGAGATGAGAAAACTTTTTTTCACACAGAGAGTGGGGAATCTCTGGAACTCTCTGCCGCAGAGGGTAGTCGAGGCCAGTTCATTGGCTATATTTAAGAGGGAGTTAGATGTGGCCCTTGTGGCTAAGGGGATCAAGGGGGTATGGAGAGAAGGCAGGTACGGGATACTGAGTTGGATGATCAGCCATGATCATATTGAATTGGGTGGTGCAGCTCGAAGGGCCGAATGGCCTACTCCTGCACCTATAATTTCTATGTTTCTATGTCATGATCCCCGCTTGGGGGAGTAAGGGATGGGAGGTAGCCAGCTTGGGGGAGTTGAGGATGGGAGGTAGACAACTTGAGATAGTATGGGATGGGAGGAAGCCAGTTTGGGGGGAGTGAGGGGAAAGGGATGAAGGCAGCTTGAGGGGGATAAGGGGAATGGGAGGTAGTACGCTTGTGGAAGTAAGGGATGGGAGGTATCCAGCTTGGGGAGAAAGGGGAATAGTTGGCAGGCTAACTTGGGGGAGTAACTGGGAGGAATTCCCAGCTTGGGGGAGTAAGGGAGGGAAAGGAAATGAGGTATCCACTCTAAGGGCCGAAGTAAGGGGGGTGGGTCGTAGCCGTTTGTGGAAGTAAGGGATGGGGTAGAAAGCCAATAGAGGGGGACAGTAGGGGTGCATAGAAATAGGGTCAACCATTCGAACCCTCGTAGGTGCCACCCCACTGTCCCCCAATACCATGTGCCCTAATTTTGCCACCTAATCTCCTATGTGGGACCTTATCAAATGCTTACTGAAATTCCAGGTACACTACATCCACTGGCCCTCCCTTGTCCATTTTCCTAGTTACCATCTTCCAAAAATTCCAGAAGATTAGTCAATTACTCCTTTAGCTTGGAGGAGTAAAGGTTGGAGGAAGCCAATTTGGGCGAGTAAGAGATGTGAGGTAGCCAGCTAGGGGAAGTGACTGTAATGGCTTGGGGGAGGGGGGGGGGGGGTGCGGGGAGGGATGGGAGGAAGCCAGCTTGGTGGAGTCTAGGGAATGGGAACTAACCAGTTTGGGTGAGTAAGGGACGGGAGGTAGCCAGCTTGGGTGAGAGTAAGGGGAATCTGAGGCGTCCAGCTTGGGGGAGTAAGGAGTGGGAGATAACCAGGTTGGGGTAGAGTAAGCGATGGGAGGCAGCTAGCTTACGGTAAAAAGGAATGGGAGGTGGCAGAAAGGAGTAATAAGGGATGGGAGGAGGCCAGCTTGAAGAAGGTAAGGGATGGGAGGGAGCCAGCTTGAAGAAGGTAAGGGATGGGAGGGAGCCAGCTTGAGGGAGTAAGGGGAAATGAAGTTAGCCAGCTTGAGGAAGTAATGGGAATGAAGTTAGCCAGCTTGGGGAAGTAATGGGAATGGGAGGTAGCCAGCATGTGGGTGGGTGTTTCGTTCGCTCGTGTGTCAGACGATGTAGCTCGCTGTTGGCTTCTTTTGTCATCCGACATCAGGGCCGGATTTACGTATAAGCTAGACAAGCTTAAGCTTAGGGCCTCGAGATCTAGGGGGGCCTATTCACCTTGCTGCCTCACTCACCATCCGCCCACAGGGACCTCATACTCTTCGCCCGCTGACCCTGGCCACTCTAAAGCCCTCCAGCAGCCCGCAGTCGTTGCCTTACCTGCAGCCTGGACTCAGCACCGGGCCTGATGTTTCCACGCTGCAGATTCCCACTCCCCTGGGTTTGACTGCTCTGGGTCTTAGTGCTCGGCCCCCCAACCCTGGTAATCTCAGTGGCTGTTCCACTGGGTCTTCCCCATTCCCCTCAAACCATGTGACCCCAGCTTTTCCCCACCCACACTGCAGTCCTCATACCCCGCTCCCCCCTGACCACCCACCACCCCTCCACCAGACATCGCCTCGGCCTCTGCCCACTCACCTGCCTTCCTCCAGCCCCAACCCCCATCCCTGCCACAGGCCCAACACTCCAGCTTCAATCCAGGTAAGGCATCGCACGCTCCGCTGTGAATCCAATATGTATTTTAAAACCAACTGTTTAATGACAACATACAGTAGGATCTAAGTGTCACACTGTCGCTGTCGGGTAGTCATGATCTGGACCGCCATGTTGACCGAATTGTCGCCCGATATGTCACAGAGGGCATCACATAATTGCTTCCAGAGTTCGCCACGAGGTTTCTGTCATGATCCCTGCTTGGGGAGTAAGGGATGGGAGGAAGCCAGCTATGAGAGGGAGGGGAATGGGAGAGGCTAGCTTGATGGAGAGGGATGGGCTAACCTTTGATGGAGTATGGGATGGGAGGTGGCCAGCTTGGGGGGTAGTAAGGGAAGGGATGAAGCCAGCTTGTGTGGAGTAAGGAATGGGAGGAAGCCAGCTTGTGGGAGTAAGGGATGGGAGGAAGCCAGCTTTGGATAGTAAGGGGAATTGGAGATAGACAGCTTGGAAGAGAGGGGAATGGGAGGTAGCCAGCTTGAGCGAGTAAGGGTTGGGAGGGTGGCAGCTTGGGGGAGTAAGGAACGGGAGGAACCGACAATCCTCAACACATCCGCCAGCAGACCCGGGGCCACACCTCTGGCCCACTCCGCCTGCCCGAACACTACCAGGCCCAGCCTCGCAACGCCATTTGAGAACAAAGTACCCCACGTTGGAACTTGCGTCACCAACACTCACTGCCTTCCTGAGGGATCTCAAGGGGTCCTGGAAAATTACACTATCTTGGAACCGTTGTCCCACGTCGATGTCCTGCCCCGATCTCAGCCCGGCCCTAAGGATACCGTTGTCGGTCGTCATGTCCCCGTGCCACCCGTGGCAGTTGCCACCGCTCCGCCGACCCTCGCTGCCTCGCCGGAGCCGCAAACCTTCGCTCCCTTCCCATTCATCCGCTGAGCGGCACTTCCGACACTTCACCCGCGTGCCATTCCGCTCCCCTCGGGCCTCAACCAGCGACTCTGCAGGCCCTGACCGCTCCACCGCCCCCCCCTGTGGGCCACATCCGGCGCCTTACCAAAGTCCTAGGATCAGCCTCAGGCCTGTAGTCTCCTTACTGCACGTGTTCGGGACTGTGCTGGATCCTAATGCTCCCCCTCCTCCCACAGGGAACCTCAATGGGTAATAAGTGCAGATTAGGCCATTCGGCCCTTCGAGCCAACACCGCTATTCAATATGATCGTGGTTGATCATCCCAACTCAGTAACCCATTCCTGCCTTCTCCCCATATCCCCTGACTCCACTATCTTTAAAGCTCTATCTAACTCTCTCTTGAAAGTATCCAGAGAACCGGCCTCCACCGCCCTCTGAGGCAGAGAATTCCACACTCACAACCCTCTGTGTGAAAAAGTGTTTCCTCATCTCTGTTCTAAATTGTATTCCCCTTATTTTTTAACAGTGGCCCCTGGTTCAGGACGCCCCCAACATCGGGAACATGTTTTGTGCCTCTAGCATGTCCAAACCCTTTATATGTTTCAATAAGATACCCCCTGATCCTTCAAAATTCCAGTATACAAGCCCAGCCACTCCATACTCTCAGCATATGACAGTTCCACCATCCCGGGATTTAGCCTTGTGAATTTATGCTGCATTCCCATAATAGGGAAACTTTTAAATCTTTACCCAGTACGGAGAACCCGACCTTTTCCCTGTCGATCCCTTCTCTTTGTTTCCTGTCTGCCAACCAATTTTGTAAACGTCAGCACTTTAACCCCAATACCATGTGCCCTAATTTTGCCCACTAATCACCTATGTGGGACTTTATCAGTGGGTCTTATCACTGAGTCTTACCCAAAGATCATATAGCGGATTAAAGATCCGCTATAAGATCTTTGGTCTCGACCTGAATCGTCACCTATTCCTTCTCTCCATCGATGCTGCCCAAAGATTATAGAGGAACATATAAGTTTTGATGCTGCCTCACCCGCTGAGTTACTTCAGGGTGGGGGCAGGCGCAAGGAGGGGGCGGGACCTGGTCCTTTGTGACGTCACGTCGAGGAGGCGGGCCTTTCCCCCATTGTCCGCTGGCGCTGTCCTTCACCGGGGGGCGGGTCTTTCTCCCATTGGCCGCTGGCGCTGCCCGTCACAGGTGTAGGAGGGACTTTCTCCCATTGGCCGTTGGCTCTGTCCTTCATTGGGGGGCGGGTCTTGCTCCCATTGGTCGCTGGTGTGCTTCATCACATAGTGGGGGGGGGCGGAACCTACTCCCATTGGTCGCTGGCGCTGCACACATGGGGGGGGCGGAACCTACTCCCATTGGTCGTGGCGCGGTCCTTCACCGGGGGGGGGGTCTTTTTCTCCCATTGGCCGCTGGCGCTGCCCCGTCATAGGTTGTACAGTAGGGACTTTCTCCAATGGCCGCTGGCTCTGTCCTTCACTGGGGGGCGGGTCTATCTCCTATTGGTCGCTGGCGCTGTCGATCACATGGGGGGGCGGAACCTACTCCCATTGGTCGCTGGCGCTGTCCACACATGGGGGGCCGGAACCTACTCCCATTGGTCGCTGGCGCTGTCCATCACACGGGGGGGGCGGAACCTACTCCCATTGGTCGCTGGCGCTGTCCTTCACTGGGGGGCGGCTCTTGCCCCCATTGGTCGCTCCTCGATCCCGCTGCTGATCCTGAAACCAAAGATACTAAACTCACTCACTACAAGATCTTTGCCTGAAACATCGCCCGTTCCTTCCCTCTCTCCGCTCTATGATCTTTAGTCCCGGTCCCGCCCCGGGCCGAGTCTCCCATCGACCGCATGAAAATGGCGGCGGAGAAGCGGCAGTTGGTGACGTCGCTGCCGACGGACCTGAGCAAAGATCTTTGGACCTGAGGTAAACAATGTTGTAAATCAGCAGCGCAGCGGGATCGGGTCAATATGGGGGAGAAGTGAGGTCAATCACCACATAAACTACACGTGTATGTGTGGGCAAAACTGGCGTCAAACTCCTTATAAACCTTATCCAGTGTTCTTGATTTGTACGGGTGTTATTGATGAGTACAAGGGTCAGGGGTTATGGGGATAAGGCAGGTGAATAGGGTTAGGAGGGAGAGATAAATCAGCCACGATTGAATCATTGAATGGCGAAGTAGATTTGTGTAAGAAGGAACTGCAGATGCTGGTTTAAACCGACGATAGACACAAAATGCTGGAGTAACTCAGCAGGTTAGGCTGCATCTCTGGTGAAATGGAATAGGTGACATAACGGGTCACGACCCATGACCCGTACTGTTGCTAGGCTACTCCAAGTGGATTACACGCGATGAACTG
The DNA here is from genome assembly GCF_028641065.1 of Leucoraja erinaceus. Lineage (NCBI taxonomy): Eukaryota > Metazoa > Chordata > Chondrichthyes > Rajiformes > Rajidae > Leucoraja > Leucoraja erinaceus. The sequence continues at coordinate 939 of NW_026575258.1, read as the reverse complement.
CAGGTGGGCGCTTACCATTGTTTCCAGTGTAGCCGGCCCGTTAAAACCCCCTGAAATTGTCAAATTTGCGCTGTAAATAATTATGGAAATCGGGATAAGTGTGTGAGACATTTAGCCTCCTTCAGAATTCCAAATGTGAGGAGAAATGACGGTAGATAGAAGCGAGAGCTGAAGGGACAACAACAGCCAGTGTCGGTCGGTGGGGGCGCTGCAATGGCGGCAGTCCTGTCAGCAGCGCGTTAGTTTTTTCAACTTTTTTTATTTTTTTTTGTATGTTTTAAAGATTATGTTTTTATGTTTTATTTGTGTGGGGGGTTTGGAGAGAGGGAAACTGTTTTTGGTCGCACCTCCTCCATGGAGAGGCGACTTTTTCCAGGTCGCCTCCCCCGTGGCCTATCAGCGAGGATCGGCGCGGCCTTTCCCGGAGACGCGCTCGGGGCTCCAGCAGCGGGCGCAGCGTGGACTGTCAGCGTGGAGCGGGCGAGCCCTCGCTAGAGGGGAGCGTTCCGTTTCGTTGGCCCGCAGCAGCCGGCAGCCTGAAGCCGCAGTCTGCACCAAAGATCCTAGAGGAGCTCCTCTATAACCTTTGGTCTGCTCAGCTCCAGCTGGTGCGGGCTTCTACAGCCCGTGGATCCCTCGGGGAGAGGGAGGGAGGGAGGGGGGGGGGGGGGGGGGGGGGGACCCAGGGGTAAGAAGAAGCTTCCACCGCCGTCTTCTACCGCGGGTGCGGTATGGACTTAACATCACCGCAGGAGGGGAGCTTCGACCGCCGGCCCTGCAGTCTGCAGTGCTTCTGGCTGCAGCGTGGAGGGAACTTTAAATCTTCGACCGGCGGCCTACGGCCTACACCAACTTAAAGCCACGGTCTCCGGTGGGGAAGAGCCGACTCTGGACTTACCTGGACTCGTACCTTGTCCTTACCATCTGGAACGACCGCAG
>NW_026575257.1:0-58301 GCF_028641065.1 Leucoraja erinaceus | reverse complement strand
GTCCAAGTCACCTCGCATCCTCCTCACGCTTCACACTGCCATTCAGCTTTGTGTCATCTGCAATGTTGCTAATGGTACTTTGAATCCCATCATCCAAATCATTGATGTATATTATAAATAGCTGCGGTCCCAGCACCGAGCCTTGCGGTTCCCCAGTAGGCACTGCCTGCCATTCTGAAAGGTACCCGTTAATCCCTACTCTCTGTTTCCTGTCTGCCAACCACTTCTCCATCCATTGTCAGCACTCTCCTCTCTGTCTCCTCTCTGCGTCTAACCCTCACTGCCCCCCCCCCTCACTGCCCCCCCCCCCACAGTCTCCCCCTCACTGTCTCCCCCTCACTGTCTCCCCCTCACTGTTCCCCACTCACCGTCCCCCTCACTGTATCCCCCCTCACTGTCTCCCCCTCACTGTCCCCCCTCACTGTCCCCCTCACTGTTCCCCCCTCACTGCCCCCACCTCACTGTCTCCCCTCACTGCCCCCTTCACTGTCTCGCCCCCCCCTCACTGCCCCCCCCCACTGCCCCCCCCCCTCACCGTGTCTCCCCCCCCCCTCACTTCCCCCCCTCACTGTGTCTCCCCCCTCACTGTGTCTCCCCCCCCCATACTGTCCCCCGCTCACTAAGTTTCCCTCACTGTCCTGTCCTCACTGTCTCCTCCTCACTGTCTCCCCCTCACTGTGCTCCCCCCACAGTTCAGCCCGAGGTGAGCATCTTCCTGTCGGGGGATGGGCGCCGCGTGTGTTGTTTCACCACGGGCTTCTACCCGCGCTCCATCGAAGTGAACCTGGTGCGGGACGGCCTGGTCCTGGATGAGAGCCGCTCCCACGGGACGCTGCCCAACCACGACGGCACCTTTCAGCAGCGCCGCTGGGCCCACGTGGAGCCCGTACACAAGGCCCCGCTCTCCTGTCGTGTAGAGCACCCGGGGCTGTCCGAGGCCCTCGAGGTCTTTCTGGGTGAGTGCGGGCGGGGGGGGGGGGGGGGATTAGGGTGTAGCGGGAGATCGGAGGGAGGAAAGAGAAGGGTTAGGAAATAGAGGACTGGGTGAGGGGGGGGGGGGGTTGAGATGGGGAGGGAGGAAGAGTTGTGAGGAGGTGTGGGGTAGCGCTCAGGGCAGGTGGGTGAGGAGGAAAGCAGCACGGGAGGGAGAGGAGGGGGAGAGAAGGTGAAGGGGTTGAGTGAGACATGGGGAAGGAGAGATTTTGGGGGAGGAGGATCCGGGGGTCTCTGTCTCTCATCCGCCAGTGTTTGTCAATCAGGGACAGTCGGCAAGTCGGGCAGCAACATGGTGTTTTGAACACCGGGTGGAGGTGTTCACCAGTGGCCTGGTGCTCGTTGTCCTGGTGCTGGTGGCCGCGGTCGTGGGGGGAGTCCTCTGCTGGAAGAAGAAACACGGTAGTAGTGGGGGGGGGGGGGAGACAGTGGAGGGACGTGCACTCCTCCTCCCCCACACCCCCCCCCCCCCCCGACCCATGCCCCTCAACCTGCCCCCGACCCCCGCCTCTTCTGATACAAGACGTCACGTTGTTTCCTCTGTCTCCCGTCTCCTCCCCGCTCCCTCCCCAGACCGTTGGGGGCCGGTGTGGGGTTGGTGGCCGGTGTGGGGTTGGGGGCCGGTGTGGGGGCCGGTGTGGGGGCCGGTGTAGGGGCCGGTGTGGGGCCGGAGTGGGTGTGGGAGCCGTGTGGGGTGTGGGGTCCGGTGTGGGTGTGGGGGTGGGGGGGTGTGGGTGTGGGTGTGCCGCTGTGTGTGGGGGCCGGTGTGGGTGTGGGGGCCGGTGTGTGGGGGCCGGTGTGGGTGTGGGGGCCAGTGGGTGTGGGGGGTGTGGGTGTGGGGTGTGGGGGCCGGTGTGGGGGTGGGTGTGGGGGCCGGTGTGGGTGTGGGGGCCGATGTGGGTGTGGGGGCCGGTGTGGGTGTAAGCCGGTGTGGGTGTGGGGGCCCGGTGCGGGTGTGGGGGCCAGTGTGGGGGCCGGTGTGGGTGTGGGAGCCGGTGTGGGTGTGGGTGCCGCTGTGGTTGTGGGGGCCGGTGTGGGTGCCGGGCCCCGGTGTTGTCCCGGTGTAGGGGCCGGTCACAGCCCAGCCCGTGGGTCCGGTGTGGGTGATTGAGTTGTGGAGCTGTGGGTTTGACAACTGTGTCTGTGTTTTACCGCGGGGAAGAGCGGCTGTGGGGGCCACCAAGGTGTGGGGGCCTGTGTCTGCCGGTGTGCGCGGGTCCGTGTGGGTCTGTGTTCGGGTCCGTGTGGGTGTGGGTGTGCGCGTGTCCGGTGTGTGTGTCTGCGCGTGTCCGTGTGTGTCTGTGCGCGTGTGGGTGTGGGTGTCTGTGCGTGTCCGTGTGTGTCTGTGTGCTCGTGTCCGGGCCGGTGTGTCTGTGCGCGGTGTGGGTGTATGTGGTGTGTGGTGTGTCCGTGTGGGTGTCTGGGCCGGTGTCCGTGTGGTGGCCTGTGCGCGTGTCCGGGGTGTGGCTGCGCGTGTCCGTGTGTGTCTGTGCGCGTGCCCGTGTGTGGCTGCGCGTGTCCGTGTTTGTCCGTGCCGTGTTTGTCACAACCTGGCCTGATGGTGCTTCTCAGCAGCTGCAGGACTGTTTCGACAGGACCAACTGGGAGAGTGTTTGAATGCCACCAAGGGACCTGTGTCTGTGTCTGCGAGTGACCGTGTGTGTACTGTGTTGTGTTGTGTGTCTGTGCGCGTGTCCGTGTGGTCTGCTGTCACAGTGGACTGTGCGCATCCGGGTGTCTGTGCTGTCCCCAACCTGAAGATCCCGTGTGGTCTGACGTGTGTCCGTGTGTGTCTGCGTGTGTCCGTGTGTGTCTGTGCATGTCCGTGTGTGTCTGTGCGCGTGTCCGTGTGTGGCTGCGCGTGTCCGTGTGTGTCTGTGCGCGTGCCCGTGTGTGGCTGCGCGTGTCCGTGTTTGTCCGTGCCGTGTTTGTCACAACCTGGCCTGATGGTGCTTCTCAGCAGCTGCAGGACTGTTTTCGACAGGACCAACTGGGAGGTGTTTGAACACCGGGACCTGGAGGTTTTCACAGACAGTGTACTGTGTTACATTAAAAACTGCATGGACACGGTCACAGTGGACAAACGCATCCGGGTCTACCCCAACGAGAAGCCCTGGATGACCCGGGAGGTCCAGTGGCTGTTGAAAGAGAGGAACACCGCTTTTAGGTCTGGCGATAGGGCTTTATACAGCACGGCCCGAGCTAACCTGAAGAGAGGCATCAGAGAGGCCAAATCAAACTACAGGAGGAAGATAGAGGACCACCTAGACAGTAACAACAGCAGGCAAGTGTGGCAGGGGATCCAGTATCTTACCAACTATAAGACCAACCTTGGAGCTGTTGAACGTGACGCCTCGTTGGCAGAGGAGCTGAACCACTTTTTTGCTCGCTTTGAAGTGGAGCCACCCGAGACAGCCACATCACAGCACATGGTCCACAGCAGCCTAACCCGCAAGATAGAGGAGCATGAGGTGAGGGCCATCAATCCAAGGAAGGCTACTGGACCTGACGGCGTCTCTGGACGCGTGTTGAAGGACTGCGCAGACCAGCTGGCTGGAGTCTGGACGAGGATTTTTAACCAGTCTCTGGCACAGTCCACTGTTCCACCCTGTCTGAAGTCCTCCACCATAATCCCCTTGCCCAAAAAAATCCACATCTCCAGCCTCAACGACTACCGGCCAGTCGCACTCACACCAGTGGTGATGAAGTGTTTTGAAAAGCTGGTCCGGGGTCATATCACATCACTCCTGCCCCGAAGCTTTGACCCCCACCAGTTTGCGTACAGAGCAAATAGATCTACAGAGGACGCTGTAGCCACAGCTCTCCATGCTGCAGTGTCTCACCTGGAGCAGCGGTGGAGCTACGTGCGGATGCTCTTTGTGGACTACAGCTCTGCTTTTAATACCACCCTTCCCCACAAACTGATGGACCAACTGGGGGACTTGGGACTTCAACACTCCACCTGCACGTGGATAAATAGCTTCCTGTCGGGTCGCAGCCAGAGAGTCAGAGTGGGCCATCATATATCCACGGCCCTCAGCCTCAGTACCGGCTCTCCACAGGGCTGCGTACTGAGCCCCCTGCTCTACACCGTCTACACACATGACTGCATCCCCGCCCACCACAGCAACACCATTGCCAAATTTGCGGAGGACACTACGGCGGTTGGACCCATCTCCGGGGGGGAACGAGTACGCCTACCGGGATGAGGCGGAGCAGCTGACAGTGTGGTGTGAAGAAAATAACCTGCTCCTCAACACCTTAATGACAAAGGAATTAATAATAGACTTTAGCAAGAATAAAACGGACATGGTACCATTGATTATCAGAGGGGGCTCTGTGGAGAGGGTGGCGGATTTCCGCTTCCTGGGAATCCATATTGAGGAGGACCTGACGTGGAGCGTGAACACCACTGCGCTGCTGAAAAAGGTCCAGCAGAGACTGCACTTCCTAAGGGTGCTCAGGAAGAATAACATCACTCAGAGACTGCTGCTGTCCTTTTATCGGTGCTCCATTGAGAGCATACTAACATACTGTGTATGCGTGTGATACACCAGCTGCACAGCGGCGCAGAGGAAAGCGCTCCAGAGGGCCATTGACAACGCCCAGAGGATTGCCGGCTGCCCTCTCCTTACCTTGGAGGACTTACACAGTTCCCGCTGCACCAAAAAATCCCAGAGTACCATAAAAGACATTTCCCACCCCGGACACTCCCTGTTTGAACTGTTGCCGTCAGGCAGACGGTACAGATCTACAAGGACAAGGACGAACAGACTAAAAAACAGTTTTTACCCCACTGCTATAAAAGCACTAAATGTATCCGCCAAGGAACGCAGGGGCGATACATACTAAGGGACTGTGGTACACTGTGAAATCGACAGAAGGATGGAGGGTTGGGTGTTTATGCGTGCTATTTTCGTGATATTTATTATTAGTTGTTTATCTTTTAATATTTGATCTTGTATGTATCGTTAGCTTTTAGAAATGTTTGAATGGTGCACTGACTGCCTGACATTTTTAAATTTCGTTGTACATGGTTCATGTTACAATGACAATAAATAAACTATTCTATATTCTATTCTGTGCGCGTGTCCGTGTGTGTCTGCGCGTGTCCGTGTGTGTCTGTGCGCGTGTCCGTGTGTGTCTGCGCGTGTCCGCTGGTGGCCGCGCGTGTCTGCGTGTGTCAGTGCGCGTGTCCGTGTGCTCCTGCGTGTGTCCGTGTATGTCTGCGCGTGTCCGTGTGCTGCTGCGCGTGGCCGTGTGTGTCTGTATATTTTTGTGCGCATCACCCTTGCGTATCTGTCCACGTGTCTGCGCTGTGACTGTCTGTGCGCGTCCCCGCCACGTGTACGTGACCGTACGAGTCCCTGTGTCCCCGTGCTCATGTGTGTGCGCGTGTCAGTCTGCCCGCGCCTCACTGCACCCACGGCGTCGCCAGGGGGGGGGGGTTATCACCGGGGAAGGGGGGGGGGTTATTCCCGGCGGGGGAGCTGTGGGTTTAATGCCCCGTTGCGAGGGGAGGGGCTACCGTGTTTTGTGTGTGTGTGTGTGTGTGTGGTGGCGGGGGGGGGGGGGGGGGTTATGCCAGCGGTGTGTGTGTGTTGGGGAGTGGGTATCATATCCAGTGAGGGGAGGGGCTACCGTTTGTGTGTATGTGGTGTGGGGGGGGGGGGGGGGGGGGGTTATGCCATCGGTGTGTGTGGGTTGGTGGGGGAGGGTATTATATACAGTGAGGGGAGGGTGGGTATTTCCGGGGGGTGGGAGTTATTCCCGGGGTGGGGGGTGGTTTTATTGCTGATAATTGAGGGGGATGGGGGGGGGGACACACAGACACGACAGTGACATTAAAGAGACTTGTGGATGGACACGTGGACATGCGGGGAGCGGGGTGGAGGTGACGCGCAGACAAATAGTTGGTGTCGGCAGCATGGTCGGCACAGACAGTGAGGGCCGAAGGGCCTGTTGTTGTGCTGTACTGTGCTGTGGTGCTGGGGGGTGTATTGCCGGCAGGGGCGGGGGTCAGTACTACTGCTACACGGGTGGGCTTGTGTCGCTCTGTAACCAACTCTCTCTCTCTGTCTGTCTGTCTGTCTCCCCCAGGGCCGCCGTGTGCCGCCGCCGCCCCCGGTACAGGAGCGTCGGTGGAGAGCGCGGACACGTTTGCGGGGTTTCTGCTGTTGGGGGGGGGGGTGTAATGGTGGGGGAGGGGGAGCAATGAGCGCATCTACAGCTGATTTGGTGATTTGTACTTTGCGCTTCGCTCTATGGGTCGCTGCTCATTCACTGACTGCACTGGGGGGGGTGGGGGGGGGGGGGGGGGGGGGGGGGGGGGGGGGGGGGGGGGGGGGGGGGGGGGGGGGGGGGGGGGGGGGGTGGGGGGGGGGAGGCTGCTGCTGCCCATAATGTTCTTGCAATGACGGTGTTCAGGGGGGAACAGTCCCGATCAACATCTGGTGGGAATGAATCACAGCTGGAGCGTTACAGCGCTGGTTGACCCGAGGCCCGGATACGGAGTGGGGGGTTCCTGGCGTTGTGACGTCACATCCACCCGTGGACTGTGGACTGGGGGGGGGGGGGGGGGGGGGGGGGGGGGGGGGGGGTGGTGATCAGGGAATATGATTCTTTTTGGGGGAGGGGGGCGTGTTCTGCTTAACTGTCGCCACATAAATGTTCAATAAAATCAAGTGTGTTCTCCAGCTACTTGTCCGTGGCTGCTTGTGGTGGTGGGGGGGGGGGGGGGAGGGTCACGGGGATTGGGGGTAGGGTCACTGGGGTAGGGGGGTGCGTGGGGACACGGGTTGTGGGGAGGGTGCGTGGGGTGCGTGGGGGGACACTGGGATACTGGATTGGAGGGTGGGGGGGTTCACTGGGATTGGGGGGTCACGGACGTTGGGAGAGTGGGGGTCACGGCGATTGGTAGGAGAGGGGGGAGGGGGGCAGTGGGAACATGCCGTGGGAGGGTGTGGGGAAGGGGCCAGGACATCCTCGCCAGGCCGGTCCCACTTCCAACCGCGGAGCCGTCTGGAGCCGGTCCCGACGTCATCCTCACCAATCAGCTGGGCAGGAGGCGGGCCGACTGGATTTGGACGCCCCACGGCGTCGAGCGTTACGTCATCGCGCAACGCCACGCGCTAGGCCTACGCCGTCAAGACGCTGCCTACGCCGCCAAGACGCTGCGGGCCGGCAGGCCGTTCGCGCGCGGGGTTTTTCGACAGTGTCAGTGTTTCGGATGTCGGGACCAGCTCCGCACAACTCCATACGGCTCCAGCGACTGAAGTGGGACCGGCCCAGGGACGTCGTACGGCTCAAGCGACCACGATAGGTCGCGCAAGCCGCATGCAGTCGCATGCTCGTGGGACAGGCCCTTAACTTAGCGGGCCAGGCAGCATCTCTGGAGAGCAGGAATGGGTGATGTTTCGGGTCGAGACCCTTCTTCAGACGTTGTCGACCCGAAGCGACCGTCATTCCTTTTCTCCACAGACGTTGCTTGAACGGATCAATTGCTCCAGCATTTTGTGTCTATCTTCGGTCTTGTATCTGGAAAGCTTTCTGCTCCCTAGTAGGCTCCTCCGTCAGCCTCTCTTCTGGATTGGCAGGACGTTCATATGTAGAAAGACTGGATAGACTCGGCTTGTATTCACTAGAATTTAGAAGATTGAGGGGGGTTGTGATAGAAACTTACAAAATTCTTAAGGGGTTGGTTAGGCTAGATGCAGGAAGATAATTCCCGATGTTGGGGAAGTCCAGAACAGGGGGTCACAGTTTATGGATAAGAGAGAAGTTTTTTAGGACCGAGATGAGAAAATCTCATGTCCGCCGGTCTGTTGTGTATTCACCCCACCTCCATGTATCTCAGCGTGAATCTTCCAGCTTCCTGTGTCCCGCTCCTGTGCTACCTCCGCCAGCCCGCATCATCGACTGTGGTCCCGTGTAGATGGTGAAGCGGCTGCTGTATTCCCGGCGGCGTGCAGAGGTATCCATTACCTGATTGACTGGGAGGGCAACGGACTAGAGGAGAGGAGCTGGATCCCTGCCCGTGACATCCTGGACCCTTCCCTCATCCGTGGTTTTCATCAACGGAAACTTTGGGTGGGGCGCAATGTCTCCAGAGGTTGCCGTTCAGGTTTCCTAAGTGGGACAGGGGCATTAAAGATACATTAAGATCTTTCTAGCATACATTTTCCTGAAAGAAGTATATAAAATGATGACAAACATCGGTAAGTTAATCAGTCAAGAACTATTTCCACGTTTGAAGTGTGAAAGATTAGAGGACATTGGTTGAAGGAGACATGGGAAGGTTTAAAGGAACCGGTGGATAAAGTGACTTCACACCAGCGGTTTGTGGGTGCCAGGACCGCGCAGGGCGTGGGGGGGGGGGGGGGGGGGAAGGCAGATATGAAAGCGACGTTTAATAGGCTTTTAGATTGGCACATGGGTATTCCTGGTTTAGAAAAACGAGAACATCGGAAATGTTGGAATTCAGAAAATTGGAAAGCTGCTACAACTTGCTGAAACTAAAACAGGCAAATCAATGATAAATAACAAGATGGTGACATCACCATTGAAACGCATTAACAGGAAAGTTGTTCCTTTCCCCTTTCAGCTCGTCTGAACAAACGTATCATCTCCGATAGGCTGCGTCCACATGGGTTACAGGGCAGGGACAAGAACTTTTGTTTCATTATCTGTACAATTTGTTGCAGATAGTTACACTGAGAGATGAGCTGGGCAGGCAAGACTAGACGAATAAGCATGACAACAATGTGACACATTGAGGAGAAACATACATTGTTAATTTTGATACCGACAGAAATAAAGAACGAGTTATTTGAGGTTGGAGAATTCAGTGTTGAATCTCCCGACTGCAAGATGCCCAGACACAGACAGAGTAAATCAAAGATACACAGGCCTTTCTAGCATACAACCCGCCAAGAAGACCAACATGCCCCAACATCACAAGTCGCACAGTCAAGAACTGGCCCATACGTTTGAAGTGCCAATCCATGTAGAGGACATTTGTTGAAGGAGACGTTGCCTGCCAACCGGTGGATAAAAAGCTTCACACACGGGGTTGATGGGTTAAAGGACCCCCCCCTACAACTTAAAGCTCTATTCTCTGGTTCTCGATTCCAATTTTCTGGACAAAAGACTGTACATTTAGCAGAACTGTCTCTCACATGAATGTGTGGAACTCTATAAAAGTGCCCCTCAACCTCCTGAACTCCAACAAATAAGGTCCTGGCCTGCTCATTCTCTCCCTGTAGCTCAGGCGCTCGGATCCTGACAAACTTTGTGAATCTTCTCTACATACTTTCCAGTTTGACAACTTCTATACTATACCACGATGACCAAATCAGAACACATGCATAAAATTGGCCTCAACAGGAACTTCATATATCCTTTGCCCCTTTCAGCTCGTCACTTCATATTCTATACTCTGACTGATGGCTGGCCAATGTCCACAAGCAGTTTACCTATCAGGGGCAAGAACATTTGTTTCATTATCTGTACAATTTGTTGCAGATAGTTACACTGAGAGATGTACTGGGCAGGCAAGACTAGACGAATAAACATGACAACAATGTGACACATTGAGGAGAAACATACATTGTTAATTTTGATACCGACAGAAATAAAGAACGAGTTATTTGAGGTTGGAGAATTCAGTGTTGAATCTCCCGACTGCAAGATGCCCAGACACAGAGCCAGAGTAAATCAGCGTGACAACAGGCCCTTCGGCCCAACCCGCCAATGCAGACCAACATGCCCCATCTACACAAGGTCGCACATCTAACTCCCTCTTGGCCCATTGCCCCTCCAAACTGTGGCCCATGTACCTGTCCTGTGGCAGAGAATTAAACGATGCCTGCCGCTCTCTGTGTGAAAAAAGGCCAGCCATCTCGGTTCTAAAGGATTTCCCCCCTATCCTTAACTCGGGAACAATCTTCCTGCATCTAGCCTGTTCCAATTTTAAGGACAAAAAGGACTGTACATTTAGTAGAACTGTCTCTCACTTGAATGTGTGGAACTCTATAAAAGTGCTCCTTAACCTCCTGAACTCCAACAAATAAAGTCCTGGTCTGCTCATTCTCTCCCTGTAGCTCAGGCGCTCGGATCCTGACAACTTTGTGAATCTTCTCTACATTCTTTCCAGTTTGACAACTTCTTTTTTATAACACGATGACCAAATCAGAACACAGTGCTGTAAAATTGGCCTCACCAACTTCATATATAACTGCAACATGACCTCCCAACTTCTATATTCGATACTCAGACTGATGGAGGCCAATGTACCAAAAGCAGTTTGACCACCCTATCTACTTATGACGCCAAATTTCAAGTTCAAGTTCAAGTGAGTTTATTGTCATGTGTCCCTGATAGGACAATGAAATTCTTGCTTTGCTTCAGCACACAGAACATAGTAGGCATTCACTACAAAACAGATCAGTGTGTCCATATACCATAATATAACTATGGAAACATAGAAAATAGGTGCAGGAGTAGTCTATTCGGCCCTTCGAGCCTGCACTGCCATTCAGTATAATCATGGCTGATCATCCAACTCAGTATCCCATCCCTGCCTTCTCTCCATACCCCCTGATCCCTTTAGCCACAAGGGCCACATCTAACTCCCTCTTAAATATTGCAAATGAACTGTGGCCTCAACTACCTCCTGTGGCAGAGAATTCCACAGATTCACCGCTCTCTGTGTGAAAAATGTTTTCTCATCTCGGTTCTAAAGGATTTCCCCTCTATCCTTAAGCTCGGGAACAATCTTCCTGCATCTAGCCTGTCCAATCCCTTAAGCATTTTGTAAGGATATACACACATGAATAAATAAAATGATAAAGTGCAAATAACAGATAATGGTTTATTAATGATCAGAATTTTGTCCGAGCCATGTTTGCTAGCCTGATGGCTGTGTGGAAGTAGCTATTCCTAAATCTGGTTGTTGCAGTCTTCAGGCTCCTGTACCGTCTACCTGAAGGTAGCAGGGAGAACTGAGGAATTATGCGCCTGTATTCCTCGATCCCTCTGCTCTAGACCACGCCCCAGCGCCTTCACGTTCACTGTGTACGTCCTTCCTATGTTACATGTCCCAAAATGCAACATCTTACGTTTCTCGGTATTAAATCACATCAATTGTTTTTCAGGCTTAAGTCAGAAAAATATCGTTCCACCATCACCATCTGCTTCCTTCTATGAAGTTAATTTTCTAATCATTCAGCTATCGATGCCTCCATGTGAAAGAATACACAATAAACTGAAATGCTGCAACACTGTAAAATGTGAAGGGGCTGGAATCTGGAGAAAGGACCCAACCTGAAATGTCGTGTGCGTGTGTGTGTGTGTGCGTGTGCGTGTGTGCGTGTGTGTGTGTGTGCGTGTGTGTGCGCGCGCGCGTGCGTGTGTGTGTGTGTTGGCGTGTGTGTGTGTGTGCGTGTGTGTGTGTGTGCGTGTGCGTGCGTGCGTGCGTGCGTGCGTGCGTGTGCGCGCGTGCATGTGTGCGTGCGTGTGTGTGTGTGTGTGCGTGTGTGTGTGTGGGTGTGTGTGTGTGTGTGTGTGTGTGGCTATTAAATTGAGGTGAGGTAATTAAACTGTGACAAGGGGTCACAGTTTAAGGATAAGGGGGAAATCTTTTCGGACCTAGATGAGGGAAACATTTTTCACACAGAGAGTGGTGAATCTGTGAAATTCTCTGCCACAGAAGGTAGTTGAGGCCAGATCATTGGCTATATTTAAGAGGGAGTTAGATGTGGCCCTTGTGGCTAAAGGGATCAGGGGCTATGGAGAGAAGGCAGGTACAGGATACTGAGCTGGATGATCAGCCATGATCATATTGAATGGCGGTGCAGGCTTGAAGGGCCGAATGGCCTACTCCTGCACCTATTTTCCATGTTTCTATGTTTCTAAGTTTTCTCAACGAAAGTTGATGAAACCGATACCAAAGGGATACATATTGTGAATATACGAATCTATGGGCAGAGGTACACGCGATACCCACCGTTTACAATGGTATTTCGGAGATATTTTAAAAACTGACAAGAAGCCAGCGTTGTTCTGAATTGTTTTTTTTTTTAAATTTTTGTATAATTTAATTTCATTTTATTAGACGTTAATACAGGACAAAACAGTACAGTGGAACCTAATTTTAGGTGCCGACTATGTCATACCGTAATCCATTCCATGTACAACCTCTAGTTTTATGTTATGAGAAGGAAGTAAGCAAGACAAGAAAAAGAAAACAATAGAAAGGGGAAAAAGTGGAAAAATAGATGGTAGAGAGTAGAAAAACGTGAAGTGTGTATATAAAAAATAAATAAATAAAAAAAGTGGAAAGTAGAAATAGAGGAGAAGGCCCCTTAAAAGAGAATCTTTCAAATCTGTATTCCGAGATGTAGGTCTATCCACGTCATGAACTGAAATCAGCAATCTTTACGGTACCACTGCATCAGATGATTCCAAATAGTCGATGAAAGGAGACCAAATCCTTAAGAATTGGTCATATTTATCTATGTCGGAGTCTCATTTCTTCAAGGCGTGCTATGTCCATCATATTCCTAATCCACATTTTAACAGTTGGTATGGTTGTATTTTTGCAAAATTTAAGTATCATTTTTTTTACCAATTATTAACCCATAATTAAAAAAAACATTTTGGTCTTTATTTAAATTGGCATCTTCTCCTATTATTCCAAATATAATCCATTCCGTTTTGGGTTCTATTCTTGACTTGAAAAGCTTTGTAAATATATCAAATATATCACTCCAAAATTTATTCAACTTTGTACATCCTACAAATGAATGTGTTATATTAGCGTTTTGAAACAAACATTTATCGCATCTGAGAGAGACGTTCGGATAAAATTTATTCAACCTCGTTTTTGAACAATATAGTCTATGTTATAATTTGAATTGAATTCAATTATGTCTTGCATTAATAGAACAGTTATGTGTATTCATCAGATACTTTTCCCATCTATCCTTCGAGATCTTTATCATTAGCTCATGTTCCCAATCTTCCCTTAGTGCTTCTGTTGAGGGTGATTCTCTATTTAATATATTATTATAAAAGTATGATATTATTTTTTGTGAATCAGCCTTAATATTCATCTAAATTCATATAATATTCTTCTAAAGGGTCTAAAATATAGTTTGAAATCTATGTGTATATTTCTTCATAAAGTCAACTACCTGTATGTATTTAAAATATTGGTTATCCTTCAGTTTAAATTTTAATTTTAATTGTTGAAATGATAACAGTTTGCCTAATTCATACATATCCCCTACTTTCCTAATTCCCAATCTATCCCATTGTTGATATGTGTTGTCGATGAGAGAAGGTTTGAATGCGGGGTTGTTCAATAGTGGGGTTAGTACTGATAAATTATTTAATTTCAAGGATACTTTTATTTGTTTCCAAATTCTCATTATATTGTGAATAATTGGGTTCTTCTTATATGTTATACTATTCAATTTTATCGGTGAGAGCAGGATCGTTCCTATATCGTGCGGATAGCACTCCTCTTTCTCCATTCTTATCCACTCCAACTGCTGAGTGGAACTATCCAGCCAGTACATTATGTTCTTAATATGCACTGCCCAGTAGTAATACATAAAGTTAGGTAATGATAAACCCCCAACTTCTTTAGATTTGCACAAATGCTTTCGTTGAGTTCTATGTGTTCTGTAATCCCATATAAAATTAGTGATAGCGGAATCTAGTTTTTTGAAAAAATATTTTGGAATATATATTGGGATCGCTTGAAACAAATATATTAATTGTGGTAAGAAAGTCATTTTTATAGCGTTAATTCTACCTATCAATGAGAGCGGAAGCGTTTTCCAAAATGTAATCGTATCATTCAGTTTATTCAATAGTGGTATAAAATTGGCACTAAATAATGATTTGTGTCTTCTCCTAATTTGAATACCCAGATACTTGAATTTTTCTGTTGCAATTTTGAAGGGGAATTTTAGTAAGTGTCTCGAATCCTGTGGTTTTAAAGACATAATTTCACTATTTCCAATTTATTCTATATCCTGAAAAAGAGCCGAATTCCTCAATTAGTGCTAATAAGGTGGGTATAGTCGTTTGTGTATTAGTAATATATAAAAGGATATCATCAGCATATAATGAAATTTTATTCTTTGAGTCCTTAGTGTTATATCCGTGAATATTCGGGTGATTTCTAATCCTTTCGGCCAGCGGTTCTATCATAAGGGAAAATAGCAAATGTGATAAGGCACACCCTTGCCTATTACCCCTTGATAAGTAAAATTTTGGAGAAAGCGTATTGTTAGTTAATATTCTCGCCGTAGGTCTATCGTAAAGTAATTTAACCCATCTAATAAAATTCTCTCCCGTATTAAATGTTTGGAGTACCTTGTATAAATACTGCCATTCTACTTGATCAAATGCCTTCTCTGCATCCAGCGTGACAACTGAAATATCTTCATTGTCCTCATTATGAGAGTACATTATATTGAAAAGCCTTCTCAAATTATTAAATGATTGTCTTTTGGGTATAAATCCCGGTTGATCCGTATTTATTAAATTGTTAATATAATTATTTAGCCTTCTAGCTAGAATCTTTGCTAAAATTTTCTGATCCGTATTTAAAAGTGAAATAGCCCTATAAGAACCCGGTTCATCTAAATCTTTATCTTTTTTTTGGTATACGCGTTATTGGTGCTTCTGCTTGAGTTTCTGGTAGTTTATTTTCAGTATTAGCCTGCGTGTATAAATTGAATAATCTTGGTACAATTGACTCCTGAAATCTTTTATAAAATTCATTACTAAAACCGTCTGGTCCTGGGGTCTTCCCATTTTTCAGTGAGTTTATTATTTGTTTTATTTCTTCACTAGTAATCCGTGCTCCTAATTGCTCTTGTTCTAAGCAGTGCTTTAGTAAGGGTACAATGGACTAAGGGTACAGTGCTTTTTGTTTATATAATAAAGTTGCAGTTTAAAGGTCACGAGGGAGCAGCTGTTGTGAGTCAGATACCTGCTGATTTCTCCCAGTAGTTTCTATTGTATTATACTTGTATCGGATCCAGGGTAAGGCGGGAGAATGACAGTCAGAGCAGTGTACTGTTCTGGATGTCAGATGTGGGAGGTCATGGTGTCGGATGGCCCTCCAGACGTCCACATCTGCACCAGGTGCAGCGAGATGGGGCTACTAAGGGACCGTATTAGGATCCTGGAGCAGCAGCTCGATGACCTCTGTCTGATCAGGGAGAGAGAGGAGGTCATAGAGGGGAGTTATAGGGAGGTGGTCACTCCAAAACCACGGGAGAGAGACATGTGGGTCACGTTAAGGAAGGGCAAGGGGCAGAGGCAGGAACGAGTGAGTACTCCAATGTCGGTACACCTCGCAAATAAGCACTCCTGTTTGAGTACGGATGGGGGTGACAGCCTAACCGGGGGTAGTGACAGCGGACGGGCCTCCAGCACAGAGACCGGCCCTGTTCCTCCAAAAGGTAGGGGGAAAAAGAGGGCAATAGTAATTGGGGACTCCATTGTTAGGGGGTCGGATAGGCGATTCTGTGGACGCAGTCGGGAGACCAGGATGGTGGTCTGCCTCCCTGGTGCCAAGGTCTCGGACGTGTCTCAACGCATCCAAGATATCCTTAAATCAGAGGGAGAGGAGCCTGAGGTCGTGGTACATATAGGTACCAATGACATAAGTAAAAAAAGGGAAGAGGTCCTGAAGTGAGGATGTAGGGAGTTGGGAGGAGAGTCAAGAAAAAGGACCAAAAAGGTAACGATCTCAGGATTACTGCCTGTACCACGTGACAGGGAGAGTAGGAATGGAGCGAGGTGGAGGATAAATGCGTGGCTGAAAGACTGGTGCAGAGGGCAGGGATTCAAGTTTCTGGATCATTGGGACTTCTTTTGGGGAAGGTGGGACCTGTACAGAAAGGATGGGTTGCACTTGAACCCGAGGGCGACCAATATCCTAGCGGGGACATTTGCAAAGGCACTGGGGAGACTTTAAACTAGAATGGTTGGGGCGAGGGACTCAAATAGCGAAAGCTAGTAGACAGAATGGGAGGCAGGAAGCAGAAAAGGGAAGCACTCGGACACAAGAGGAGAAAGAAAAAAATGAAATAAACAGAGAATAAGAGACGGGGGGTTTCTTAAATGTGCATATTTTAATGCTAGGAGCATTGTAAGAAAGGTGGATGAACTTAGAGTCTGGATAGACACCTGGAAGTATGATGTCGTGGCGATCAGTGAAACTTGGTTGCAGGAGGGCTGTGATTGGAAACTAAATATTCCAGGATTTCGTTGCATCAGGTGTGATAGAATTGGAGGGGCAAGAGGTGGGGGTGTTGCATTGCTAGTCAGGGAAGATATTACAGCAGTGCTTTGGCAGGATAGATTGGAGGGCTCATCTAGGGAGGCTATTTCGGTGGAATTGAGAAGTGGGAAAGGTGTAGCAACACTTATAGGGGTGTATTATAGACCGCCAAACGGGGAACGAGAATTGGGAGAGAAAATATGTAAGGAGATAGCAGATATTACTAGTAAGCACAAGGTAGTGATTGTGGGAGATTTCAACTTTCCACACATAGACTGGGAAACACATTCTGTAATGGGCTGGATGGGTTGGAGTTTGTAAAATGTGTGCAGGATAGTTTTTTGCAGCAATACATAGAGGTACCTACTAGAGGAGGGGCAGTGCTGGACCTCCTGTTAGGAAATGAGACGGGACAGGTGGCGGAGGTATGCGTTGGGGAGCACTTCGGGTCCAGTGATCACAATACCATTAGTTTCAATATAATTATGGAGAGGGTCAGAACTGGACCTAGGGTTGAGATTTTTGATTGGAGAAAGGCTAACTTTGATGAGATGCGAGATGATTTAAAAGGAGTGAACAGGGACATTTTGTTTTATGGGAAAGATGTAGAAGAGAAATGGAGGACATTTAAAGGGGAAATTTTAAGAGTACAGAATCTTTATGTTCCTATTCGGTTGAAAGGAAACAGTAAAAATTGTAAAGAGCCCTGGTTTTCAAGGGATATTGGACATCTTGTTCGGAAAAAGAGGGAGATCTACAATAATTATAGGCTGCATGAAGTAAATGAGGTGCTTGAGGAGTATAAGGAATGTAAAAAGTATCTTAAGAAAGAAATTAGAAAAGCTAAAAGAAGATATGAGGTTGCTTTGGCAAGTAAGGTGAAAGTAAATCCAAAGGGTTTCTACAGCTATATTAATAGCAAAAGGATAACGAGGGATAAAATTGGTCCATTGGAGAGACAGAGTGGACAGCTATCTGCAGAGCTAAAAGAGATGGGGGAGATATTGAACTTTTTTTTTCTTCGGTATTCACCAAGGAGAAGGATATTGAATTATGTGAGGTAAGGGAAACTAGTAGAGTAGCGATGGATACTATGAGATTCAAAGTAAAAGAAGTACTGACACTTTTGAAAAATATAAAAGTGGATAAGTCTCCAGGTCCTGACAGGATATTCCCTAGGACATTGAGGGAAGTTAGTGTAGAAATAGCCGGGGCTATGACAGAAATATTTCAAATGCCATTAGAAACGGGAATAGTCCCCGAGGATTGGCGTACTGCGCATGTTGTTCCATTGTTTAAAAAGGGTTCTAAGAGTAAACCTAGCAATTATAGACCTGTTAGTTTGACTTCAGTGGTGGGCAAATTAATGGAAAAGATACTTAGAGATAATATATATAAGCATCTGGATAAACAGGGTCTGATTAGGAACAGTCAACATGGATTTGTGCCTGGAAGGTCATGTTTGACTAATAATCTTGAATTGTTTGAAGAGGCTACTAGGGAAATTGACGAGGGTAAAGCAGTGGATGTTGTCTATATGGACTTTAGTAAGGCCTTTGACAAGGTTCCTCATGGAAGGTTGGTTAAGAAGGTTCAACTGTTGGGTGTAAATGCAGGAATAGCAAGATGGATTCAACAGTGGCTGAATGGGAGAAGCCAGAGGGTAATGGTGGATGGCTGTTTATCGGGTTGGAGGCAGGTGACTAGTGGGGTGCCTCGGGGATCTGTGTTGGGTCCTTTGTTGTTTGTCATGTACATCAATGATCTGGATGAAGGGGTGATAAATTGGATTAGTAAGTATGCAGATGATACCAAGATAGGGGGTGTTGTGGATAATGAAGAGGATTTCCAAAGTCTACAGAGTGATTTAGGCCATTTGGAAAAATGTGCTGAAAGATGGCAGATGGAGTTTAATGCTGATAAATGTGAGGTGCTACACCTTGGCAGGACAAATCAAAATAGGACGTACATGGTAAATGGTAGGGAATTGAAGAATACAGTTGAACAGAGGCATCTGGGAATAACCGTGCATAGTTCCTTGAAGGTGGAATCTCATATAGATAGGGTGGTAAAGAAAGCTTTTGGTATGCTAGCCTTTACAAATCAGAGCATTGAGTATAGAAGCTTGGATGTAATGTTAAAATTGTACAAGGCATTGGTGAGACCAAATCTGGAGTATGGTGCACAATTTTGGTCGCCAAATTATAGGAAGGATGTCAACAAAATAGAGAGAGTACAGAGGAGATTTACTAGAATGTTGCCTGGGTTTCAACAACTAAGTTACAGAGATAGGTTGAATAAGTTAGGTCTTTATTATCTGGAGCGCAGAAGGTTAAGGGGGGATTTGATAGAGGTCTTTAAAATGATGACAGGGATAGACAGAGTTGATGTGGACAAGCTTTTCCCTTTGAGAATAGGGAAGATTCAAACAAGAGGACATGACTTCAGAATTAAGGGACAGAAGTTTAGGGGTAATATGAGGGGGAACTTCTTTACTCAGAGAGTGGTAGCGGTGTGGAATGAGCTTCCAGTGGAAGTGGTGGAGGCAGGTTAATTGGTATCATCTAAAAATAAATTGGATAGGCATATGGATGAGAAGGGACTGGAGGGTTATGGTATGAGTGCAGGCAGGTGGGACTAAGGGAAAAAAACGTTGTTCGGCACGGACTTGTAGGGCCGAGATGGCCTGTTTCCGTGCTGTAATTGTTATATGGTTATATGGTTAAACTATCCAATTTTGGGAGATTGCAATTATCTAAAACATTTATAATTGTACTTACATCTGTATTTATTTTAGATGTATATAAATTATGATAAAATTGGGCAAACCTCTGATTAATATCCTTAGGCAATGTTAGAAACTCACCCTTATCCGATTTAATTTTAGTAATAGTTTTTTCCTTTTCTCGTTGATTCAGTTGCCTCGCGAATAGTTTATGTGGCTTATCCCCAAATTAGAAGTGTGCTTGTTTTGTAATTTGGAATAATCTTATTACTCTAGCCGATAGTATTCTATTGACTTTATATTTCAATAAAGTTATCTTATTATGTTTATTCATGGTTGGGTCAGTTGCATTGTCCAGTTCTAGTAATTTTATTTTTTGTTCTATCACACTTCTTTACTCAGAGAGTGGTAGCTGTGTGGAATGAGCTTCCAGTGAAGATGGTGGAGGCAGGTTCGTTTTTATCATTTAAAAATAAATTGGATAGTTATATGGATGGGAAGAGAATGGAGGGTTATGGTCTGAGCGCAGGTATATGGGACTAGGGGAGATTATGTGTTCGGCACGGACTAGAAGGGTCGAGATGGCCTGTTTCCGTGCTGTAATTGTTATATGATTATATGGTTATATGGTTAAGTGCGGCCGCACGGGGGAGAAGAGGCGGAAGGCGGCTGTGGCCGTGGGAGACTGGGGGCCGTCCCGAGGGATGCGCTCCTTCGGTCGCTTAAAACTTGTATTCCGGTTCAGAGTGCCCAGTCACCTATATTTTGTGTGGGAAAATGATCCCCTCCCTCCCATCCCCACCGGCCAATGATGTGATGGACGCAGGGGTCTGGCCCAATCGCTGACAAATCCAGCCCTCCGTGACGTCATGTCCATTATTTGACTTTTCTGCAGAGCGGCCATTCGGTGAGTTGGCTTGCAGGCGACGTAGACTTTCGCTGAGTTGGCGTTTCGGCAGAGCGGCATTTCGATGCTTTTAGGCGTCTCACCCTTTCGGTTAGTTGGCGTTTCGGCTTCGTAGGCTTTCGGTTATTTTACGTTTCGGCTTCGTTTCCTTTTGGTTATTTGGCTTCCACTACTTTGCTTCGGTTCTCGTCCTTCGACGCCACGTCCGGCTACCTCACATTCCGTTTAGAAACATAGAAATATAGAAAATAGGTGAAGGAGACTGTGGCCCCTCCTCCTCTTTTACCTCCTCCCCAAGATTCAATAAACTGCAGCCGGTTTTACTGCAAGCGACTGAGAAGTTTTGCACATTGTGAGGTCAATGTAAGGGGAACTGTAATGTTGGTGGCGTGGGGGTTAACAGCTCTGGTGTGTGGAATGAAATTATGGTCGACATTGATAGTTCCCGAAAAGGAGAAATACACGTAGTTAGAATGGTACCGAAGCCGTTTGGTATGCTGGCCTTCATTAGTCGGGGTTTGACTACAAAAGTCAGGATGTTATGATAGTGGCGATAACACTTTGGGCAGATCATATGTTAAGGATTATGTGTGGTTCTCCTCGCCCATTCACAGCAATGGTTTGAAAGCTTCAGAGTGAGTGCAGAATAGATTCAACAGACTGTTCCTGGATTGGACAGCTTTGACCACGAGACGAACCAGGACAAACTTGGAATGCTTTATCTGGAATGCCGATGGTTTAAAGGAGACTGAATGATACAACGCCACAAAAGCTATTGATGGGATAGCAGGTCAGAAACGTTCTCCACGGTGGAGGAGATTGTAGGGCATATTGTTAAGGTTAAATGGTCAGAGTTTAAAGGATGTGCGCGAGCAGGTTTGTGTACAAAGGGTGACGGGTGCCTGGAACGTGATGCTGGTGATGATGGTGGCAGCTAATGTAAAAGTAGCATCTAGAGGCTTTTAGATCAGCACATGGGTGTGGATAGATAATTCACCATTACTTTACAGCGGGAACAGAGAATGCAAATAGAATAGGAATCATTGCTTACAAATATCTCTCTATTCTATAATATAATAACACTCCCTATTGTAGAGAATAACCAACTCTGCTGGCAGTTATTACACAATTCTATAATTAGCAGCAGCAAACGTGATCTGGCTAACATTGTTTGTTTAAATGACTGAAGGTAATCTCAATTAATTTGCCGTGATTTGGCGCCATGTGGGTCTCTGGAGAATATGCTACTAGGGTTAAAAAGCAAGCGACCTGTCACATTCCAATGGCAGGAAACGGTGTTTATCTCTGATCATGAACGGGCCGGTCGTCAACCAGATCGAGAACGTGTTCTACCCTATCCTTGTCACTATTGGTGTTCCTGGTAAGCCCTTGATCTTTTTCTGACGATATATCGCCGTCTAGACTTTACTGATAAACATAGATGTGCTATTATTTATTGCTTGAGTAACTGACATAATTATTGACACCTAAAATGTAAAACACACAATCGCACCTATGGCGGGTAGTTCCAATGCGGTGTAGACAGGCAGATTAGTTCAAGTTATCCCAAGCTTCTCATTCACTCCTTGCGCACGAAGGGCCATTTTTACGGCGCCGAGTTCACCTACAAACCCGCACGTATTTCGGATGAGAGAAGAATCGGTACCACATGGAGGAAACTGACACGGGGACATGCAGAACGTGTAAGATTCACATAGACCGGGTTGGTCTCTGCTGGCGATCTATGTTCAGTGACCCTGAGCGTGCCATGTCCTGTGATCGGAAATGGCTATCATCATGTTATTAGACATGAGCAATGAATCTATGGATTTTCATCCCAAGGAGATATAGACGATCCCCTGCCACGGCACATCTGCTGATGACCTCATATTCACCGGTTCTGTCAGTCGACCACTAATTAACATGTGCCCGCCGTTGTTGTGTGATATCAATATGTAGCTGGTCCACAGGTTCCTGAATCCATTGACGGTGTTGACGGAACCAGGACTGTAGTAATTCTCCATCGCCAAATAGAAGTGAACTTACAGCGAATTAGGTAAATTCAGCCCCTACAATATAGAAGGCGGCAGGTTCGGCCCATCAAGTTTGTGTCGCATCCAACTGCAATTGGAATCAATGGCTGATTTTGCTTATCAAATGATCTTCCAAATTTCCCCAACTTTTCTGCCAGAGGCCAATGCTGTGCCGGCAACGTGTTTGGATTAGTATCCGCATGTAGAAGGACACCGGAGCTCCGGGCTCTTGTTTGTGAATCACAGCGACGGATACCGGCAGTGATCTTGACCTCGTTTCCCGGGTGGAGTTTGTACGTTGTCCTCGGGACCAGGTTGATTTACCCGTCAGCTCTAGTTTCCGCCGCATCCCAAAGATCCAAGAGTTGTAGTTTTCTAACACAACCCGTGTCGGTAAACTGGATTCTGTCATTGCTTCCACTGTGCAGGGAGTGGATGCGATTGTTGGGAAAATGGAACTGGTGTCAACGAGTGATAAATGATCGGCGGGTCGGTGTGCCGGGGAACTGTTATCATGCTGTATCTATCAGTCAATCGATCAAAAGCACCGTACGGTAAAGCATTGAATGGAAAGCAAGGCAGGCGTTGTTGGCAAGGCTTTGACCAACGCACGGGAAGGCATCGAAGGCAATGCATTAGAGGCAAGACAAGTCATTGATCGCATGCATTGAAGGCAAAGCAAACCAAGGCATTGAATGCAATCCATTGACATCAGGGGAGGCGAGGCAAGGCTTTGAAAGCAAGGCAAGGCATTGAAAGCAAAGCAAGGCATTAATGAATGAATGAATGAATCACTTTATTGTCATTGCACATGGTACAACGAAATTTAAAAGTCAATCCAACGGTGCGATTCACAAGACCAATTTTAAATATATAAGAAAAGGTAAAACTATATACATATAAAAAAATTACAAATATTTGTTGTCACTAATTTGCCATTATGAGGTATTCGGTGTTGTACAGTTATATACAGTTATATAGTAGTGCAAATGGTTAAGTACATTCAGGATGTTTTAAGGTGCTTGTGAGTTAGAACCATTCAGTTGAATGTGAGTCTTAATTCTTATTTTTCATTGTTAAGTTCACGTATGGCTATGGGGTAGAAGCTGTCTCTGAGTGTTTGTGCGAGTTTTGAAAGACCTGTACCGTCTGCCAGAGGGCAGCAGGTGGAACATGTTGTTTCCAGGATGTTGGCTGCCCTGCCAAGGCAGCGAGAGATGAAGCTGTCCTTCAGGGAGGTAAGTGGGCAGCCAGTGATTTTTTTGTGCGGTGTTGATGACCCTTTGAAGGGCTCTCCTGTCCGCTGCAGAGCAGCTTGCATACCATGTGGTTATACAGTACGCCAGCACACTCTCGATGGAGCAGCGGTAGAAGGACACCAGCAGCATTCTAAATGGAATTCAATAGCAATGCATGGTATTTAATTCAAAGGCAAGACACGGCATTGAAGGGAATGCAAGGCATTGAACCAACGTAAACACATGGAGAAGGTGCAAACTCCACACAAACAATTCCAGCAATCAGTATCGAACCTGGGACGCTGGAGCTATCGGGAAGCAGCCATTGCTATCCATTTGCTTTAAGGGGAAATGGTGGTAAGAATTGTACGTCTTGTAAAGCAAATTGGGCCGGAGATGAAGGTAAACAGAGGCGTTATTTGAATGCAACATTTGCAATCACATGCGCATCCTGAAATCATTCTGCGATTGATACTGCCTTTCCTCTCGCTGTAGACATGTGTGCCGAACATCTCGATCTGAGATATAGAATCAAATAATCCACTCACGTTCGTTACAAGAAGTGTCAAAGTAACATGCCCCTTGAACAATCCAAGATGGTCAATTTAATTGCGTCTATTCTACAGCAAACCTGTTGGCAATCGTCATTCTCTCCAGAGGAAAGTGTGGACTCTCCAAATGTATCACGCGCTACCTGGTATCCATGGCCGCAGCTGATCTAATGGTTCTGATCTTCGAGGTAATTCTCTCCGAAATTGCAGCTGACAATTCTTCGCATTCCTTCCTCAACCTATATCACATTTGTAGGCTGCGTATTTTGTTTAATTGTATTTCCATTGATTGCTCTGTCTGGCTAACAGTGACTTTCACCTTCGATCGATTTGTCACTATTTGTAATCAGAATTTACGAGCTAAATATTGCACTGAGAAAACTGCAGCTTGGGTGATAGCAGTAACGTGTATATTAAGTATCATTCAAAATATTCCACTATATATTTTCCTCGTACCTCTATACATAATTGACAACGTGGCTTGGTACTGTTGGGTATCATCAGACGTCTACACCACACCGATATGGGCTGCACTTTCTGTGTTCGAAACCATTCTAACCCCAGTTATACCAATGTTACTGATTATTCTACTCAACGCCCTGACAATCAAACACATTATACACGCTAATAGAGTGAGGAACGGTCTCCGACAGGATAAAAAGGCTGATAGCGGTTCAGATCAGGAGGTGGAGAATCGAAAGAAGTCCATCATTCTATTGCTGGCCATATCCGGTAACTTCATACTACTGTGGATGGTGACCTTCGTGTGTTTCATGAGTGTAAACTTCCTAGACGTTCATCTTTTAGGGTCAGATTACAACGACCCATTCACCATTGCGGAACTGTCCGGGTACATGATGAGGGCTCTGGGTGCTTGCACCAACACATTTATTTATGGGGTGTCCCAGACAAAATTCAGGGAGGAATTTAAAACTGTGTTTAAGAGCATATTCATTTTAATTTCCAAATCAATAAAGTGTCTTTAATTGCACGGTAAATCTGAAATTTCCTTTCGAAATTACGTGTACTTTAAACTTGTGTCATTGCATCTTACTGTCCGAACGGCCGTTAGTACCTTCCACTCAATACCATCCACATCAGGATAATCCCTTCAGCAATTCACCTACGCACGCCCATTGAATGGATCCGAAGATAGACACAAAAAGCTGGACTAACCCAGCGGGGCAGGCAACATCTAAGGAGAGAAGGAATGGGTGACGTTTCGGGTCGAGACCCTGTATTAGGTATGTTGCAAAGTCTACCTGAAGCGTCGCTGAAAATCTGTCCCAGCCCGTGTGCGCGATTTTGGCGCCGTTTAGAGGGGGGCGGGTTTAAAACGCGATTTTCCCTAGGCTGTTCAAATCGAGGATGTTCAGCCTGGTTAATTATTAACGAAAAATCGCTGGAAGATTCCGTCGCTTTAGCTATTATTACTTTTAAGGGCTTTATCTAATTGTTATAGTAGTTTAAATTTTAACCTGTAAACCCGTGACCGCCTGCAACCGGCCGGATGTCATACAGGGGACAACAGGAGGTAGGCTGTTTATTTTTACATTTAAAAAGGCTTCTTAAGATCCCTTTATACAAAGTTTAATGTTGCGAGTAGCTAATTTTGGGCCCATTATATCCCGCAGTATTTTTCTGGGCATTTGAGCACAAATCCACCGCAATGTGAACGTTCTAAACCAGCGCGTTCACAGGATCCCACTAGAACGCTGATTTAAATTGACTTTAATTTACAGCAATTGAACACTAAATTCCTTCCATTTGGCCTATAAATTAATGTAAATTAATTTAAAATCATGTTTTATTGTGAATTATCTGAATATTATTTGGACACTTAGGCTATTTAAAAATGTTAATCATTTATTAAGAAATGGATAGATGTTTAGATCTAGTAATTGAAGTTTGAAATTAGCTACAATTGGGTAACTAACTAATTATATGCTTTAATTTCACGTCATCCAAGTAAGATTGTTTCATATTTGTTTCAGAATGCTTCAATCTATGATAACTGAAAATTTCATTCAGTTCTCTTAATTTTTAAGAAAGTTATTGGCTTTTGACTGTCCACGATCACAGCTTTTTTGTTATGTCCATAGAAAATCAATAGGGAACAATATGCTAATTTCCGAGTATGAAAATGGCCATAACCTTTTAAAGTGAATTAGGTGTCAAATTAAACTTATTGTTATGCTTTACCCGATGGGATAAATTGCAGACTTGATTTTTTAAATCTCAAAATGTTATAACATTGCTACCTGTATGAAGAAGTGTCTCAACCCGAAACGCCACCCATTCCTTATCTCCACAGATGCTGCAAGTCCCGCTGAGTTATTACAGCTTTTTATGTCTATCTTGCATTTAAACCAGTATCTACTGTTCCTTCGTACACTTTCAACACATCCATTTGAATTGAACTCAAATGACTGAGGCAATTTACTCAGTCAACTAATTGAGCCGTTAGGACGTGGAATGGATCAGCTGGCCACGAGATAAATCCCCGCGGAGGCAGGGAGAACATGGGAAACCACACAGGATCAGTCGGCAGGATCGCAAGGAGGAGCCTGCAGGTACATTATTAATAGGCAGTTTTGCAGAATGATGGCATTGTTTGTCAACTGCAACACGTAACACAGAATAGTAATTATCAGGATATATATCTTGCTAGAATTGAATCTGCATGTAATTGAGCGACGGATAATTCATTGTAATTTAACCCAAGTACCTGCAGATGTTTGTTTACGTAAAGATTGCACAATATGCTGGGCTGCGTCTGCGGGTCAAGCAGCGTATGTGGGGAAGATAGATAGCTGACGTAATAACAAGGAACTACGGTAGATGTTTTATACCGAAGATGTTGAAGAAATTCACCAGGTCAGGCAAGATCTCTCGACAACATAGATAGTTGACATTTCTGAACGGAAAGCTTCATCAAACTGAACAAGGTTTCGGAACCGAAAAGTCGCCTATTCGTGTTCGCAAGAGATGCTGCCGATCAGCTGGGTTGATCCAGCATTTTTTAAATATCTATAAATAGGTGACGTTAGGGGTCGGGACCCTTCTCAGATACAGTAACGTCCTGACATACAGCATGCTCGCAATTAACCAATTTTATTCTTACGAAAGGTCAAGGCGACATTTGGTGGCGCGGTGGTAGAGTTGTTGGCTCACGGCGCCAGATGCCCGTGTTTGATTCTAACATGCAGTGCCGTCTGAATGTTATCTGCATGCCGGTTTTACCTCACATTCCATAGATGTGTGAGTTTTGTAGGATATTGACGTGTGGACATTGTTCCTGGTGTTTAGGGATTGGGCGACGCAGTAGGATAACATAGATCTAGTCTCACTCATCCGCCGGTTCCACCAAGATGTCGCCGCCACCGGCCACCACCACATAGTCCGTCGCTGCTTATCGTAGAGAGTCATAGAGTGAAACAGTGTGGAAACAGGCCCTACGTTCCAACTTTACCACACCGGCCAACATGTCCCAGCTACAATACCTCCACCTTCCTGCGCTTGATCCATGTCCCTGCAAACCTGGCCTATCCATGTATCTGACTAACTTGTTCATAAATGCTGGAATAGAACCAGCCTCAGCTACCTCATCTCGCAGTTTGTTCCAAACACCCAACACACTTTGTGTGAAAAGGTTACCTGTCACATTCCCATTAAATATTTTCCCTTCACCTTCAAGTTAGACAACATCTTTCCTATAGCGGTGCCGAGACCTGAACACACTATTCTAAATGCGGTCTCATCAACGAACATACAACTGCAACATGACCTCGCAACTTCTGCATTAGTGATAATTTTTCAAAACACTTTAGATTCTGTAGTAGTTCCTGAGGACTGGAGGGTAGCTAATGTAACCCCACTTTTTAAAAAGGGAGCGAGAGAGAAAACGGGGAATTACAGACCAGTTAGTCTAACATCGGTAGTGGGGAAACTGCTAGTCACTTATTAAATATGGGATAGCAGCACATTTGGAAAGTGGTGAAATCATTGGCCAAAGTCAGCATGGATTTATGAAACGTAAATCATGTCTGACGAATCTTATAGAAATTTTCAAGGATGTAACTAGTAGAGTGGATAAGGGAGAACCAGTGCATGGGTTATATTTGGACTTTCAGAAGGCTTTCGACAAGGTCCCACATAAGAGATTTGTATACAAACTTAAAGCACACGGTATTGGGTGTTCAGTATTGATGTGGATAGAGAACTGGCCGGCAGACAGGAAGCAAAGAGTAGGAGTAAACGTGTCCTTTTCAGAATGGCAGGCAGTGACTAGTGGGGTACCGCAAGGCTCAGTGCTGGGACCCCAGGTATTTACAATATATATTAGTGATCTGGATGAGGGAATTGAATGCAACATCTCCAAGTTTGCGGACGACACGAAGCTGGGGGCAGTGTTAGCTGCGAGGAGGATGCTAGGACGCTGCAAGGTGACTTGGATAGGTTGGGTGAGTGGGCAAATGCATGGCAGATGCAGTATAATGTGGATACATGTGAGGTTATCCACTTTGGTGGAAAACACAGGAAAGTAGACTATTATCTGAATGGTGGTCAATTAGGAAAAGGGTAGATGCAACGAGACCTGGGTGTCATGGTACACCAGTCATTGAAAGTAGCCATCCGGTGCTGCAGGCAGTGAGGAAAACAAATGGTATGTTAGCATTGATAGCAAAATGATTTGAGTATAAGAGCAGTGAGGTTCTACTGCAGTCGTACAGGGTCTTGATGAGACCACACCTGGAGTATTGCGTACAGTTTTGGTCTCCCAATCTGAGGAAAGACATACTTGCCATAGAGGGAGTACAGAGAAGATTCACCAGACTGATTCCTGGGATGGCAGGACTTCCATATGAAGTAAGCCTGGATAGACTCGGCTTGTACACGGTAGAATTTAGATGATTGAGGGGGGATCTTATAGATATTTTCAAAATTCTTAAGGGGGGTGCGACCGGCTAGATGCAGGAAGATTATTCCCGATGTTGGGGATGTTCAGAACTAGGGGGTCACAGTTTAAGGATAAGAGGGAAGTCTTTTAGGACCGAGATGAGAAAATCATTTTTTACACAGAGAGTGGTGAATCTCTGGAATTCTCTGTCACAGAAGGTAGTTGAGGCCAGTTCATTGGCTATATTTAAGAGGGAGTTAGATGTAACCCTTGTGGCTAAAGGGGTCAGGGGGTATGGAGAGAAGGCAGGTACGGGATACTGAGTTGGATGATCAGCCATGATCATATTGAATGGCGGCGCAGGCTCGAAGGGCCGAATGGCCTAATCCTGCACCCATTTTCTATGTTTCTATGTTTCTATGTTTCTATATTCAATACTGTGCCTGATGAAATGCAACATGCCAAAACCTTTGTGACCACCTGATCGACGTGCAACTCGACCTTCAAGGAACCATGCACCTGCACTCCTAGATCCCCCTGCTCCACAACACTTATCAGAGGCCGACCATTCGCTGTGTAATTCCTGCTCTTGTTAGACGTCCCAAAATGCAACACCTCACACTTCTCTGTATTAAATTGCATCAATCATTCCTCAGCCCACCTGGCCAATCGATCCCGATCTTGCTGCAAACTTTCACAACCATATTCACTATCTGCAAAACTATCCACTTTTATATCATCCACAAACTTGCTATCCTTGCCCTGTATCTTCTCATCTAAATCATTGTAGTAGATGACAAAGAGTAACTGTCCCGGCACCGAACCATGAGGCACACCACTAGCCACTGTCCTCCCGCCTGAGAAGCAACCTTCCACCATCACTATCTTCCCTTCTATGTGGCAAATTTGCTATCCATTCAGCTATACCTTCTTGGATAACCATGCGATCCAACGTTCCACAGCAGCCTGGCATGTAGGAATTACGGAGACGTGGCTGCAAGAGGGCCAGGGCTGGGAACTGAATATTCACGGGTCTACATCCTATCGAAAAGATAGACTGATGGGCAGAGGGGGTGCGGTTGCCCTGTTGGTGAGGAATGAAATGCTGTCCCTTGCAAGGGGTGACATTGAAACAGGAGATGTGTAGTCAGTATGGATAGAACTAAGGAATAGTAAGGGCAAAAATACCTTAATGGGACTAATCTACAGCCCCCAAAACAGTTGCCTGGACATAGAGCGCAAGTGGAATCAGGAGTTAAAATTGGCATGTAGTAAAAGTAATGTTGTGGTTGTTATGGGAGATTTCAACATGCAGGTAGACTGGGAAAATCAGGTTAGTACTGGACCCCAAGAAAGGGACTTTGTAGAGTGCCTTCATGATGGATTCTTAGAACAGCTTGTATTGGAGCCTACCAGGGAGAAGGCAATTCTGCATTTAATGTTATGTAATGAACCGGATTTGATAAAGGACCTCGAAGTTAATGAGCCATTAAGAGGCAGTGACCATAACATGGTCAGGTTTAACGTACAATTGGAGAGGGAGAAGGGAGATCGGAGGTGTCGATGTTGCAGTTGAATAAAGGAGACTATGGGGCCATGAGGGAGGAGCTGGACAAAGTTGAATGGAAAGATACACTAGCAGGGATGACAGTGGAACAAAAATGACAGGTATTTCTAGGAATAATACAGAAGGTGCAGGATCAGTTCATTCCTAGGAGGAAGAAAGATTCTAAGTGGAGAAAGGGACGACCATAGCTGACAAGGAACGTCAGGGACAGTATAAAAATTAAAACAAAGAAGTACAACGTAGCAAAGATGAGCGGGAAGGATTGGGTAATGTTTAAACAGCAACAGAAGAAAACCAAAAAGACAATACGGGGAGAAAAGATGAGGTACGAGGGTAAGCTAGCCAAGAATGTAAAGCAGGATAGTAAAAGCTTCTTTAGGTATGTGAAGAGGCAACAATTAGTTAAGACCAAAGTTGGACCCTTGAAGATGGAAAAACGTGAATTTATTATGGGGAACAAGGAAATGGCAGATGAGTTCAACAGCTACTTTGGATCCGTCTTCAATAAGAAGGACACAAACAATCACACACAGAGTGGTGAATCTCTGGAATTCTCTGCCACAGAAGGTAGTTTAGGCCAGATCATTGGCTATATTTAAGATGGAGTTAGATGTGGCCCTTGTGACTAAAGGGATCAGGGGGTATGGAAAGAAGGCAGGTACGGGATACTGAGTGGGATGATCAGCCATGATCATATTGAATGGCGGTGCAGGCTCGAAGGGCTGAATGGCCTAATCCTGCACCTATTTTCTATGTTTCTATGTTTTCCTGATATAATAGTGGCCAGAGGATCTGGGGTACCAGAATAACTGAAGGAAATCCACGTTAGGCAGGAAATGGTGTTGGATAGACTGATGGGACTGAAGGCTGATAAATCACCGGGGCCGGATGGTCTGCATCCCAGGGTACTTAAGGATGTGGCTCTAGAAATCGTGGATGCATTTGTGAGAATTTTCCAATGTTCTATAGACTCAGGATCAGTTCCTGGGGATGGGGTGTAGCTAATGTTATTCCACTTTTTAAGAAAGGCGGGAGAGAGAAAACGGGGAATTATAGACCAGTTAGCCTGACATCGGTGGCGGGGAAGATGCTGGATTCAATTATAAAGATGAAATAGCCGCACATTTAGATTGCAGTAACATGATCGGTCCGAGTCAGCGTGGATTTACGAAGGGGAAATAATGCTTGACTAATCTTCTGTAATTTTTTGAAGATGTAACTAGGTAAATGGACATGGGTGAGCCAGTGAATGTAGTGCACCGGGACTTTCAGAAAGCATTTGATAAGTTCCCACATAGGAGATTAGTGGGCACGTCGTATTGGGGGTAGAGTGCTGACATGGATCGTGAAGTGGTTGGCAGACAGGAAGCAAAGAGTAGGGATTAACGGATCCCTTTCCTTGGGAACCTGATAGCCATGTTCATGGTTTCTTTGGCGCTGTCAATGCTCACGATAACTGGAGAATGGCAAATGTGATATCGTAATGGAAGTGCAATAGCGCGGATAATTCTAGTATCAGTGATAGGGAAGTTATATAAAACGGTCTGAGAGAGAGGAGTGTTGGTTGAAATATGTAGCATATCAACGACACCGCCGAGTCCACGCAATCGATAACCAATTCACACTAGTTATGTGCTACAGTACCTCCGCATCCGCCCCCGGCATATGATGGACACTTTATAGAGGCCACAACCTTACGGAAATACATCGACTCGATCGCACAATGACAGTTCAAAACGTTGGAAGACGAAGCTTAAATACTTCGAATGGTGGATGCAGAATTTTCTATGAAAAAATGGCACTGGGTTATTTTCGAAGACCATAGATGACTCTAGGAAAGATTACAGATTACGCTGGAGCGGTGGAAGCTGTCAATACAGAAACATTACCGGAATACATTGATCACTGATTCATTATTGTAAACAATCCGCGTGTAACCATTGTGTCAACGGTCATATACAATCTATAGGTGATTTGAATCATTATACACGCCTGATGCTCTCAGTGTTTCGCAGTATGTATAGGCCGTGAAATAACGCACTTGTTTGATAAATTCAAGACTGCTCGTTGAGCCGAATCTTTCTGTCCGCCATTATGAGCTGTCAATCAGAGCGCAAGTGGGTCCCAGATGATAGTGAGATTTGGGATACAGTTTAAAGAGACAACTCCGTCAAACCTCATAGCTCATAACCGCTGATCCGGGCAGAATTCGGGTAACCCTCGCCTGCACCCTCTCCAATGCCTCCCCATAGTCTCTGTACCATAACAATACGGAAAGCTGCAAATTGTGAACGACCTGCGCCTTTTAGTCCTTCCAAAGTACATCACCTAAACATTGTCAGCATTATCTTCCACCTGCCCTTGTTCAGCCATTTCCCCAAGTGATCAATATCATCCTGCAACCTATAATTATTTCCTCATTGTGAACCATAGCGTTATTTTTGTAGGAACCTGTAGACTTACTGATCATATCCCCCTGCACTCATATGCAAAGCATAACAACAATACGGGCGCCAGTCCTGATCCTTCTCACACACAATTGGCCATAGTTTTCCAAACAATAAACAAATGACAAGTTACTCCTGAGAGTGGTGGGTGCTCGAGGTGATGGTGGAGATAGATGGCGACGTGGGATGAAAGTTGCTTTTGTATAAGCACATGGATATTCAAGGAATGGGGAGGTATGGATCATGTTCAGGAACACGAGATTGGCTTATGCTGCCATCATGTTGGACAGTTGGGGTGGAAGGGACTTGTCCTGTACCATATTCCCCTGTGTTACGTGTTTTATAGCAAAGGGTGGTCCGAGATAATATTGAGCAACAGAGGGTCATTATGTGAAGGTCTACGGACATCTGAAAGTGGCAAACCTACATTGGTAGAGGAACAGCCATGTGGACAGATTACAGAAGGATACACGACCTCTTATTGTTGCAGAGGGTGACTGTAACTTTCCGAATATGGATTGGGCCTTATTCGGTGCAAAAGGATTGGATGACACAGGGCGGAACGGTAGCGCAGCGGTAGAATTGCTGCCTTCCAGCGAATGTAGGTGGCCCGGGTTCGATCCCGACTACGGGTGCTGTATGTTTGATAATTAGATAATTCAACGTTACTTTTCTGCAGGGAAATTAGAATGCAAATAGAATAGGAAGTGTATAGAATGTGAATCATAGCTCACAATTATCTCTATATTCTATAATATAATAATGTAGTCTCTATTTTACTAAACGCCCAATATTGCTGGCAGTTATGGCTAAGAAAGAACAGCAGATGCTGGAAAAATCGAAGGTAATAATAATAATAATAATACATTTTATTTGTGGGCGCCTTTCAAAAGACTCAAGGACACCTTACATAATTTAACAAGAGTAAAACACATATAATCGGAATAAAATAAATAATAAAGACATCACCAATACACAAATTAAAGACAAAATTATTAAAGACAAAACATTATGGAATCACGTAATAGCTGCCTGCAAAGAAGGAAAACATGCTGGAGAAATTCAGCGAGTGAGGCAGCATCTATGGAAAGAAGGAATAGGCGACGTTTCTTCTGATTCTCGACCCGAAACTTTACCCATTCCTTCTCTCCGTAGATGCTGCCTCACCCGCTGAGTCTCTCCACCATTTTTTGTCTACCTTTGCAGGCAGTTATTACGCAATTCCATAAATAGAATTTGCAAACGTGATCTGGCAAACTTTGTTTGTTTAAATCACTGAAACTAATCCAGCTAGAAAACGTTTTCTACCCCATTCTTGTCATCATTGGTGCTCCTGATAAGCCCTTTATAATTCTCTGCCGATATTTCACCGTCTAGATTTTACTGTTAAACATAGATGAGCTATTACTTAATGCTTATCTGATCCAATTATTGACACCGAAAATCTAAAATACCCAATCGCTTCTGTGGTCGGTAGGTCCAGTGCCATACAGTTAGATGGTATCCCAGTTTCTCATTCACTCCTTGCGTACGAGGAACAATTTTTACGGAAGCGTTTTTACCTACAAATCCACGCGTTTTTCGGATGATGGAAGAATCGGTACCACCTGGAGGAAACTGACGCGGCCACATGTAGAACGTGTAAGATTCACACAGACAGGGTTGGTCTCCGCTGGCGTTCAATGTTCCATGTTCTACAAGTGTTATATGTCCTGTGATGGGAACTGGCTATCATCATGTTATTAGACATGAGCAATGAATCTATCGATTTCCCTCCCACGGAGAGAAAGACGATCCCCTGCCACGGCACATCTGCTGATGCGCCTTGTATTTAACGGTTCTGTCGGTCGCCCAGTAATTAACATGTGCCCGTAGATGTTGTGTGATGCCAATATGTAGCTGGTGCTGATGCGTTTAACTCCATTGGAGATGGTCACAGAAGCAGGATTGTAGTCATTCTTCATCGCCAAATCCAAGCGGACTGATAGCGAATTAGATGAATACGATATAGAAGGCGGCAGGTTCGGTCCATCTAGCTTGCGTCGTATCGAACTGCAATTGGATTCACCGGCGGCTTTTCCTTTTCACATGCCTTCGCATTTTCCCCAAAGTTTCCGACTGGGGCCGATACACTGTCGATATCACGGTAATTCTCTCTGAAATATCAGCTGCATATTTTCCGTGCACGTTCCTCAACTTATCTCATATTTGTAACCTTCGTATTTTGTTTAATTTCATTTTCATTGACTGCTCTGTCTGGCTAACGGTGTATTTCACCTTCGATCGATTTATCACTATTTGTAATTAGATTTTACGACCAAAATATTGCACTGAGAAAACTGCGGATTCTGGTGATAACATTAACGTGTACATTCCAGTGTATATTTCCCTCGTACCGCTATACACAATTGACAACTTGGCTTGGTGCTGGTGATTATCGGCAACACACGTTACTTTGCTGCAGGGAACTGAGAATGCAAATAGAAATAGAAGTGTGTAGAATACCAATCATTACTTACAATGATCTCTATATTCTATCATATATTCCCCATTTTAGAGATTAACCAACTCTGCTGGCAGGTATTAAGCAATTCCATAATTATTAGAAGTAGCAGACGTGATGTTGCTAACTTTATTTGACTGACACTAATCTCAATTCATTTGCCTTGATTAGGCATCATAGGGTTTATCTGGAGAATATGTTAAAAGCAACTTAACGAGTCGTTAAAAGCATGTTATCTTTAAAAGCAAGCGACCTGTCATACCATGGGTAGGAAACGTGAATTATCCCTGGTCGTGTACGGGTCGTCAACCAGGTAGAACACGTGTTCTACCCTATCCTTGTCACCATTGGTGTTCCTGGTAAGCGTTTTATATTTCGCCGTCTCTGGCTCACTGTTAAAAATAGACGTGCTAGTACACTACAAACCAACTGACTCACATGGCTATCTGGACTACACGTCTTCCCACCCTGCCCCCTGTAAAGACTCCATCACCTACTCCCAATTCCTCCGCCTACGCCGCATCTGTTCCCAAGATGAGACATTCCATACCAGGGCATCGGAAATGTCCTCGTTCTTCAGGGAACGGGGATTCCCCTCCGGCACCATAGATGAGGCTCGCACCACGGTCTCATCCAGACCCCGCAACACTGCTCTCTCTCCCCATCCCCGCACTCGGAACAAGGGCAGAGTCCCCCTCGTCCTCACCTTTCACGCCACCAGCCGGCAAATACAACACATAATCCTCCGCCATTTCCGCCACCTCCAACGTGACCCCACCACTCGCCACATCTTCCCATCTCCCCCCATGTCTGCCTTCCGCAAAGACCGCTCCCTCCGCAACTCCCTTGTCAATTCTTCCCTTCCCTCCCGTACCACACCCTCCCCGGGCACTTTCCGTTGCAACCGCAAGAAATGCAACACCTGTCCCTTCACCCCCCCCCCCCCCCCCCCCCCCCCTCGACTCCATTCAAGGACCCAAGTAGTCGTTCCAGGTGCGACAAAGGTTCACCTGCATCTCCTCCAACCTCATCTACTGCATCCGCTGCTCTAGATGTCAGCTGATCTACATCGGGGAGACTAAGCGGCGGTTGGGCGATCGTTTCGCCGAACACCTCCGCTCAGTGCGCAATAACCTACCTGATCTCCCGGTGGCTCAGCACTTCAACTGTCCCTCCCATTCCCAATCCGACCTCTCTGCCCTGTGTCTCCTCCATTGCCAGAGTGAGCAACACCGGAAATTGGAGGAACAGCACCTCATATTCCGCCTGGGTTTCTTACGTCCGGATGGCATGAACATTGCATTCTCCCAATTTTGCTAGCCCTTGCTGTCTTCTCCCCTTCCTTAACACTCGAGCTGTCTCCTCCCATCCCCCAGCCCTCGGGCTCCTCCTCTTCCATTTTCCCTTCCTTCTCCCTCCCACCGCCCATCAGTCTGAAGAAGGGTTTCGGCCGGAAACGTCGCCTATTTCCTTCGCTCCATAGATGCTGCTGCACCCGCTGAGTTTCTCCAGCATTTTGTGTACCTTCAATCTTCCAGCATCTGCAGTTCCTTCTTGAACATCTAAAATAAACAATCGCTTTAATCTATGGCCGGTAAATCCAGTGTCATGTAGACAGGCACATTTATTCTATGTTAACCCAGTGTCTCATGCACTCGTTGCGCGCGAGGGACAATGTGTACGGGTCGAAATTACCTACAAACCCGCAGGTTTTCCGGATGAGGGAAGATTATAACACCTGGAGGAAACTGATGCGGGCACATGCAGAACGTATAAGATTCTCACAGACCGGGTTGGTCTCTGCTGGCGTTCTATGTTCTATATTATACAAATGTTCTATGTCCTGTGATCGGAAATGGCTATCATCGTGTTATTAGTCATGAGCAATTCATCTATCCATGTCCCTCTCAAGGAGATATAGACGACCCCATGCCAAGGGGTATCTGCTAATGGCCTCATATTTACCGGTTCTGTCGGTCGCCCAGTAATTGATATTTGCCCGTAGATGTTGTGTTACACCAATGTGCAGCTGGTGCAGATGTTTTTGTGTCCATTGGCGCTGTTCACAAAACCAGGACTGTGATAAGTCTCCATCGCCAAATCGAAGCGGACTGATATCGAGTTAGGCGAACACAGCCCCTCCGATATAGAAGGCGGCAGGTTCGGCCCATCTAGCGTGTGTCGTGACCAACTACAATTGGATTCATCGGCTGATGTTCGTTTACACATGCACTTCTCAATTTCCCTAAAGTTTCTGCCAGAGGCCGATTCATTACAGACAAGGTATGAGTATCCGACCAGCCAGCAATATTTCGCAAGTAGAAGGACATCGGAGCTCTTTCCAAGGACAAAACCTCGTGCTTCTGTTTGACAGCATCAGTGACCCGGGTTTGGTCCCGACCTCCATCGTTTCCGGGTGGAGTTTGTACATTTTCTTCGGGACAACGTTGAATCATCCATCAGGTCTTGTTTCTCCCGCATCCTAAAGATCCTGGAGCTCTGGTGCCGTCGTTCAACCCGTCCTGATTTGACGGTAAACTGCATTCTGTAATTTCTTCCACTGCTATGAATGGGGGACTGGTATGAATGGGACGGCAATCTAGGTGTGCCGGTGAACTGTGACCATGCAGTATCTATCTATCAATCAAGCAATCAATCGATCGATCAATCAATCAATCAATCAATCAATCAATCAATCAATCAATCAATCAATCAATCAATCAAAGGCAAGGTAAGGCAAGGTATGTAAGGTAAAGCATTAAAGACAGGATTGGATGGCAAGGCTTTGACGGCAACGCAAGGGGAGGCATCGAAGGCAATGCATTAAATGCAAGGCAAGTCATTAATGTCATGGCATTGAAGACAAGGCAAGGCATGACATTGACTGCAATCCATTGAAGTCAAGGGAAGACATTGATGGGAAGGCAATACTAAGCATTGAAAGCAAGACAAGGCATTGAATGGAATTCATTGAAGGCAAGGCGAGGCATCGAAAGGCAGGGAAGACATTGAATCAAACAATCAGTCACGCAGGCATGCCAACGTGAACACGGGCAAAAGGT
Source organism: Leucoraja erinaceus (assembly GCF_028641065.1). NCBI lineage: Eukaryota > Metazoa > Chordata > Chondrichthyes > Rajiformes > Rajidae > Leucoraja > Leucoraja erinaceus. The sequence goes on along the minus strand of NW_026575257.1, from coordinate 20,068 downwards.
GCAAATTCCACACAAACAATAACAGTAATTAGTATCGATTCTGCGACGCTGGAGCTAAACAGGAAGCAGCGTTACTGCTGTCAATTTCCTTTGAGGGTAAACGGTGGTAAAAATTGTACGCCTTATGAAGTAATTCCGGTCAGGTTAACATAGGCGTTATTTGGATGCACATGCGCATCCTGAAATCAGTCTGTGATTGATACCGAGGAATGTCCGGGTGGCCATTCCCCTGCCGATCACCTCGATGCGAGATACAATATCATATAATCCACTCACTTTCGAACGATGATGTGTCAAACTAACATGCTCCTGGAACATTGAACGATGGTCATTGGTTTTAATTTCCTCTTTTCTACAGCTAACCTGTTGGCAATCGTCATTCTCTCCCGGGGAAAGTGTGGTCTCTCCAAATGTATCACCCGCTACCTGCTATCCATGGCCGTGGCTAATCTAATGATTCTGATCTTCGAAGTAATTATTTCAGAGATGTCAGGTGCCTATTATCCGTATTATTTCCTCAACTTATCTCACATCTGTAAGCTGCGTATTTTGTTTATTTGTATTTCCATTGATTGCTCTGTCTGGCTAACGGTGACTTTCACCTTCGATCGATTTATCACTATTTGTAATCAGAGTTTACGAGCTAAATATTGCACTGAGAAAACTGCAGCTGTGGTGATAACCGTAACGTGTATATTAAGTATCATTCAAAATGTTCCAGTGTATATTTTCCTCGCACCTCTGCACATAATTGACAACGTGGCTTGGTACTGTTGGATAGCATCAGATGTCTACACCACACCGATAGGGGCAGCATTTTCGGTCATGGAAACCATTGTAACCCCCAGTCATACCAATGTTACTGATTATTCTACTCAACGCCCTGACAATCAAACACATTATACACGCTAATAGAGTGCGGAGCGGTCTCCGACAGGGCAACAAAACCGGGAGCGGCGCTGATCAAGAGGTGGAGAACCGACGGAAGTCCATCATTCTATTGTTGGCCATATCCGGTAACTTCATACTACTGTGGATGGTGACCTTCGTGTGTTTCACGAGTGTAAACTTCCTCGACGTTCATCTTTTAGGGTCAGATTACAACGACCCATTTACCGTTGCAGAACTGTCCGGATACAAGCTGAGGGCCCTGCATGCTTGCACCAGCACCTTTATTTATGGGGTGTCCCAGAAAAAAATCATGGATGAATTTATATATGTGATTAAGAGCCCATTCGTTTTGTTGTTCAAATCATTAAAGTGTCTGTAATGTCCCGGTGAATCAGAAAATTCCTTTCGAAAGTAAGTCTTCTTCTACATTGTGTTATTGCATCTTAATGCGCGAGCGGCCGTTCCGACCTCCCAATCAATGCCAAACATCAGGGTAACCGCTTCAGTCAATTTAACCGACGAACGCCCATTCAATGTATCCGAAGATAGACACAAAATGCAGGAGTAACTCAGCCGAACCGGCAACATCTCAGGAGAGAAGGAATGGGTGATGTTTCCGGTCGGGATCCTGACTTAAGAAGGCTCTCGACTGAAACGCCACCATTCCATCTCTCCACAGATGCTGCCTGTCCCGCTGAGTTACTCCAGCTGTTTTTTGCCTATCTTCCGTTTAAACCAGCGTCTGCAATTCCTTCCTCCATATTCAATGTATCTATTTAAATTGCACTCAAATGACCACTGATGCTACAACAGCCCGGCATCAACAGGGCCGCATCATGGAAGCTATTTACTCTGTCAACCAATAGCGTGGTTGGGACGTCGAGGGGATCTTGTGGCCACGATATAAATCCCCGCGGCGGCAGGGTGACCATGCGAAATCCACACAGCATCAGAGGGCAGAATCACGAGGAGGAGTCTGCAGGTGCAACATCCGCAGGCTGATAATGGGGTCTTTACAGAACTAACCACGTTCACATCATAGCAATTATCAGGATAGATATCTTGCTAGAATTACATCTGCAACTAATTGTGTGACGGGTAATTTACTGCAGAAGGGGCGGCGCTGCCAATGCAACTACGGCTCGCCTGCAGTCCGTCTGTCTTTGCTTTTGTTGTGTTTTCATTTGCCTTTTAGATGTATGTTTTAGTTTAATTTTAGTTGTGTATGTGTGGGAGGTGGGAAACTTGTTTTAACCTCTTCCTTCAAGGGGTTGCGACCTTTTCTTTGTCGTATCTCCGTCTACGTCGCCGTCTGCACTGAGGCCTAATAGTGGAGCTGGCGGCCTCCAACGGGACCTACCTTGAGGCTCCGGAGGCAGAGCCCGGACTCACCAGCGCGAAGCTGGCCGACTTCGGGGCTGTGGTGTCGCTGTCGCTGCGGCCCGACTTCGGGGCCTCGGAGGCTTCAGCCGCGGGCCCAGTGGACGACAGCATCGGGAGCTCGCAGGTCCCAGGTTGGTGACCGATTGGCCGGAGCTCCCATAATAACATCTTCGACCACTGGACTGGAGGGTGGCAGCTTCGTCCTCCCCGGGTCGCGTAGTTTGAATCGGCCCGTTCGCGGAGATTGGATTCGGCCGCGGGACTTACCATCACCCGGCGGGGGGCCAACATCGAAAGCCTGGATCGCCTCAACGCAGAGGGAGAACAAGGAAGGAAGATATAAGACTTTAAGGCTTTTTGCCTTCCATCACAGTGAGGAGGTGCCTGGAGATTCACTGTAATGGATGTTTGTGTTAAACTGTGTTTATTGTGTGTTCTGCTACTGTATTTTCTGTCGTGACTGCAAGGTACCCAATTTTGTTCAAACGAAATAGTTTGAATGAAAATAAAGGAAACTCACCAACTTTAATCCAGATACCAACAGATGTTCGTTTACGTAAAGAATGCACAATATGCTGGAGTACATCTGCGGGTCAGGCAGCGTCTCTGGGGAACATAGATAGTGACGTAATAACAAGAATCTACACTAGATGGTTAATACCGAAGATTGACACAAAATGTTGCAGGAATTCACCAGGTCAGGCAGCATCTCTCGACAACATAGATATGTGACATTTCTGGACGGAAATCTTCTTCAGACCGAATAAGGTTTCCGACCCGAAAAGTGACCTATCAATGGTCTGAAGAGGTGCTGCTGATCAGCTGGGTTAATCCAGCGTTTTGTGACTATCTGTAAATAGGTGAGGTTTCGGGTCGCGACGTTTCACAGACACAGTAATTTCCTGACACACAGTAATAATAATAACAATAATCTTTATTGTCATTGTACAAGACAACGACATTTTGTTGGAGCAGTCCTCCAGCTGCACAGGAATATGAGTATAAAAATACGTTTAAAAAAGAACTATTAAAAAAAATAGACTATAACCATATAGGAGTATGGGCGGGTGTGTGAGAGAGAGGGGGGATTCAGTGTGGGAGGGGGATAGAGTTCAGTAGTGTCACAGCTCTATGGTAGAAGCTGTTTTTTAGTCTTGTTGTGCGGGCGCTCAGTGTCCTGTATCGTCTTCCTGAGGGCAGGGGGGTGAAGAGGCAGTGTCCAGGGTGTGTGCTGTCTCTAATGATGCCCTTGACCCTCCGGATGCAGCGGGTCAGGTAGATGTCCTCCAGTCTGGGGAGCTGGGTGCCAGTGATCCTCTCAGCAGTCTTAATGACGCGTTGGAGAGCTTTCCTGTTCTCTGCGGTGCAGCCAGAGTACCATACTGTGATGCAGTATGTGAGAACTGACTCGATGGCTGACCTGTAGAAGCTCACCAGCAGCTGTTGTGGGAGACGTGCCCTCTTCAAGCACCTCAGGAAGTGAAGCCTTTGAAGTCCTTTCTTGGCCGTCGCCGTGATGTTGACGGTACAGGTCAGGTCGTGGCTGATGTTGACGCCGGGTACCTGATGTTCTGCACAGCCTCCACTGTCTCGCCGTTAATGGTGATGGGCTGATGGGCGAAGGTCTTCGGTCTCCTCCTGAAGTCCAGGATCATCTCCTTTGTTTTTGCTGCGTTGAGGATCAGGTTGTTCTCACGGCTCCAGCTCACCAGGTTTTCTACCTCTGTCCTGTAGGCGGCCTCGTTGTTACTCGTGATCCTGCCTACCACGATGGTGTCATCTGCAAACTTTAATATGGTGTTGGCCTCGTGGGTGGGTTTGCAGTCGAGAGTGTAGAGGGAGAAGAGGAAGGGGCTCAACACACAGCCCTGTGGTGCACCGATGTTCAGGGTGATGCTGGAGGAGACCTGCCTCCCCATGCGCACAGTCTGTGGTCGGCCGGTGAGAAAGTCCAGGACCCAGCTGCTCAGGTGTGTGTTGAGGCCCAGATGGTCCAGCTTGGTGACTAGTTTATGGAGGGGATGGTGTTAAAGGCGGAGCTATAATCTATGAATAGCATCCGCACATAACTGTCCCGCTGGTCAAGATGTGTCAGGATGAAGTGGAGGGCCAGTGACATTGCGTCCTCCGTCGACCTGTTTGCCCTATAGGGAAATTGGTGGTGGTCTCAGGAGGGGGGGAGGGGATGCTGTTATTCAAGTGTCCCAGTACTAGACGTTCGAAGCACATCATCACCACCGGTGTCAGCGCCATCGGCCTATAGTCGTTGAGGGACCTGATGGCTGATTGTTTTGGCACAGGGATGATTGTGGCTGTCTTGAGGCATGTGGGGACGGAGGCCTGCAGCAGGGAGGTGTTAAACAGGTCCGTGAGCACCGCAGTCAGCTCCCCTGCGCAGTGCTTCAGAACCCGCCCTGGTACTCCGTCAGGTCCGGTGGCCTTGTTGGGGTTGATGTGCTGCAGGGTCCGTCTCACGTCGTGGGGGCTCAGTGTCAGGGTCCGTCTCACGTCGTGGGGGCTCAGAGTCAGCACCGGTGGTGAGGGTCCCTGTCGTGGGGGCTCAGAGTCAGCACCGGTGGTGAGGGTCCCTGCTGTGCCCGTATGTTGTCACTGCTGTCGGCACAATCAAACCTGGCAAAACAGTTCAGGTCGTCAGGGAGGGATGAGCTTTGTGCGTGTGTGGAGCTGTTGTAGCCGGTGATGGTTGTGATGCCCTGCCTCACGCGTCGATAGTCTGAGCTGTTAAAATGCTCCTCGATACGCTTCGTGTAGCGGTGCTTTGCTTCCCTGATGCCCTTCCTCAAACTGGACCTTGCTGTTCTGTAGGCCTCTGCATCACCTGAGTGGAAAGCTGCATTCCGGGCCTTCAGCAGACCAGTTACAGCGCCATTCATTCATGGCTTATGGTTGGGGAGTGTCAGTATTGTCCTCTGTGTGGTGACACTGTTCATACAGAAGGTGATGTAATCTAATACTGATGAGGAGTAGGTGCTGAGGTCTGTGTGGTTGTTGTGAGTGGCAGCCTGTTTAAAGATGTCCCAATCAGTGTACTCAAAGCAGTTCTGTAGCCTGTCCATGCCTCCTTCTGGCCAGACCATGATGGTGCGAACTGTTGGCTTTGTCCTTGCAATGAGGGGTCTGTATGCAGGTGTTAAGTACAGACTGATGTGATCGGATCGGCCAAGATGGGGGCAGGGGGACGCTTTGTAGCCCTTGGCAATGTTGCAGTAGACCTGGTCCAAGATATTGTTTCCTCTGGTCGGAAAATCAATACACTGGTGAAACGTTGGCATTACAGTCTTCAGCTTGGCGTGATTGAAGTATCCTGCTATTAAAAACACGCCGTCTGGGTGGTTGTTTTTCAGCTGGTGGATAGCATCATGCAGACTAGCCAGTGCTAGCTTAGCGTTAGATTGTGGTGGTATGTAAACAGCAGTGAGGAACACCACTGTAAACTCCCTTGGCAGTGTGATCACAAATAACCAATTTCACTCGAACCAAGGTCAAGGTGAAACCTGGCGGCCCGGTGCAAGACCAGTTGGCTCATAGAGCCAGATGTTTGGGTTCGATTCTAACAAGGGGGTGCTGTGTGTATGCAGTTCGCTGCCTGGGGGGGGGGGGGGGGGGGGGGGGGCTGGAGATTACAATTATAGAAACGTTGATTCATAGCATCGTGCAGCAGAGGATAGAGACCTTCAGCCACTTCCTTGCCAAACGTGTCCCCATCTACACTGGACCCATTTGTCTATTTCTGCAAGTACAGGAAATCATAACATACACCGGAAGTGAAACAACAATGGATCACAAACGGATCATTTAATGAGACGGTCACGTGAAATCCCAAATTCCTATTAATACATTTATTACAACAAGAGCATAACTAGCCAGAATGTGGCGATCCTTGACGTGGTTGATTATGGAAATAACCTCGTAGAAATACCCTCCACCTGAACTCACTGCGGGGAAGAGAACTATTCCAGAAATAGCATAGCTGGCAGTGAAATACTAGAACATGTGACATTATTTATGGGGTCGTCAAATATCATCGCAGGTTGAAACTTGGATAGATCCCCCGGATCAGATGAGGAGAGACGATCATTGGGAACCTGATAGCCGTGTTCATGTTATTCTTGGCGCTGTCAATGTACAGGATATCTTGGGAACAGCAAATGTGATATCGTTCTGCAAGTGCAATAGCAGGGATAAGTCTAATATCGAAAACGTTCAGAGGGAGAGGAGTGTTGATTATATGAGTAAACGAGGCAGGGGTACGCGCATATGCGAACAAAATGCTTCATGTGGTTTTACCTCTCTTAGGTTCAAAAAAATGGGCTCAACAAATGGAAGTTATTTATGACCACTTCCTGTCCCCCCGGTAAAGCCCCAAACGACCCCTCATGGGGGTCCCGACCACCAGGTTAAGAACCACTGATGTAAAAGGTACCATTGAGTCCACGCTAGATCACCCATTCACACTTGTTCTGCGCTACAGTAGATCCGCATCCGGCCCCTACACACGATGGGCAATTTACAGAGACCGTAAACTTATGCAAATACATCGACTCGCTCGCAAAGTGACAGTCTAAAACGTTGGATGACGAGGGATAAATACTTTGAATGGTGGATGCAGAATTGGCACCGGGTTATTCGAAGAATAAAGATAACACTGGGGAAGAATAAATATGAGTGTGCTGTGGTGGAAGCGGTGAATACAGGAAGATTACCGGATACATTGATCACTGATTCATTATTATAAACAATCCGCGTGTAACCATTGTGTCACCGGATATATACAATCTGTAGATGCTTTGAATCATTATACACGCCTGGTACTCTCAGTGTTTCGCAGTATGTACTGTTAAGGCCTTGAAGTAACGGACTTCTTTGATAAATTCAAGACTGCTCATTTAGACGAATCTTTCTGTCTGCCATTATAAGCTGTCATTTCGAGCGCAAGTGGATCCCAGGTGATAGTGAGATTTGGGTTACTGTTTAAAGAGGCAACTCCGTCAAACCTCTTACATTCCATAACCTCTAAACTGGGCAGCATTCTGTCCTCGCCTGCACCATCTCCAATGCATCCCCATATTCCCAGTACCTACCATAACTATACGTAAAGCTACAAATTGTGAACGGCCTATGTTTTTCTGTCCTTCCAACGTACATCATAGAAACATAGAAATATAGAAAATAGGTGCAGGAGTAGGCCATTCGGCCCTTCGAACCTGCACCGCTATTCAATATAATCATGGCTGATCTTCCAACTCAGTATCCCGTCCCTGCCTTCTCTCCATACCCCTGACCCCTTTAGCCACAAGGCCCACATCTAACTCTCTCTTAAATATAGCCAATGAACTGGCCTCAACTATCTTCTCTGGCAGAGAATTCCACAGATTCACCACTCTCTGTGTAAAAAACATCACCACACAATTGTCAGCATTATATTCTACGTACCCCAGTTCAGCCATTTTACCAAGTGATCAATATCATCCTGCACCCAATAATTATTTCCTTACTGCAAACCATAACATCATTTTTGTAGAAACCTGTAGATTAACTGATCATATCCCCCTGTGCTCATATGCAAAGCGTAACAGCAATAAGGGCGCCCATCTGGTCCTTCTCACAAACAACTCGACATAGTTTTCTAAACAATAACCACATGACAAATGACTCCTGAGAGTGGTGGGAGCCCGGAACGCACTGCCAGAGGAGACGGTGGAGACTTATGACAACGTGGCATTGAAGAGGCTTTTGGATAAGTTCATGTTCATGTTCAGGAACACGAGATTGGATTATGTTGTCATCATGTTCGACAGTTAGGGTGGAATTTGCCTGGTCCTGTGCTATCCTCCTCTATCTTATATGTGTTATATAGAATGGTGATTCCGAGAGAATATTGAGCAAAAGAGGGTCTTCAATGTGAAGGTCTATGGACATCTGTATTTGGAGAAGATCCTTAATATGTATTCCGTTAGTGATCGTGGGGTGTGCTCAATGTATTGTTAATCAGAATCAGCAATATGTGTGCTCTTGCAAATCGCACACATTGGCCCACTGGGATTGCAGGCGGCGACCACGGTCCATTTAAATAAGATCGCTTCTATTTCGCAGACAGATGTGATAGAAATTGATGATGTTTGAATATTCATTATGAAACAGATGATTCGTAAATTATATTACCTTTCGCATAGACACTGTGTTGCAGTAATTCCGGGAGCATCCCTGGGGAATATAAATATGCGACATTTCGGGTCAGCACCCCAACTCAGACTGGTTGGGGAGGAGGGGGGCGAGGAGCTGGGAGAGACGTGGGCGGGGGCGGATAGCTGAGAGAGACGTGGGCGGTGTCGGTGGGCTGGGAGAGACGTGGGCGGGGGCAGATAGCTGAGAGAGACGTGGGCGGGGGGATGAGAGCTGGGAGAGACGTGGGCGGGGTCGGTGGGCTGGGAGAGACGTGGGCGACGGCGGGCTGAGAGCGACGGGGCTGGGAGTGGGCTGTGGGACGGGGGCGAGGAGCTGGGAGAGACGTGGGCGGGGGCTGGAGCTGGGCGAGACCTGGGGGGGCGGGCGAGAGAGACTGGGAGTGGGCGGGCGCTGGGAGAGCGTGGGGCGGCGAGAGCTGGGAGACGTGGGCGGGGGCGAGGAGCTGGGAGAGACGTGAGTGGGGGAGAGACGAGGCGTGGGGCGGGGAGCTGGGCAAGTGACAGGCGGATGCAGGACGGTGGTTTTTGGGGCGGATGGAGGCAGAGATGGAGAGACGTGAGGCAGGGGGGGCGATTTTGGAGTAATAGACATGCGGTTGACGACCTCATTTCGACTTGACCGGCGGGAAATGAGGCGAGGAGCTGGGAGAGACGTGGGCGGGGGGCTGGAGGAGCTGGGAGAGATGTGGGGCTCGCCAAAACCGAGCGAAGTGACAGGCGGATGCAGGTTGACGGTGGTTTTGGTTGGCATGGCTGATCGAACAAAGGCCAGAGATGAAAATGCATTTGAATGAAAGCAATGTGAGACACAGCAATGGATGATAAGGAAGAGAGATGAATGCGTGCACATTTTGAATTGAATGGCGTTGAATTCTGACAACTCGGAAGTTATACAATGTTTCGGGAGGTAAATAGTAGTCGGACATCACCGGTAAATGTTGGGACCGCAGAACAATTGGTGAACAGAGATCCAGATGGATACAAGTTCCTTGTTTTCTGATTTCGATGACGGCAATTGATCTGTTTGCTTGTAGGCGACGCCGCCTTTCGGGTAGGTGGCATTTCGGCAAAGAGGCCATTCGGTGGTTTTGTTTTTAGGCGACACAGCCTTTCGGTTAATTCGCTTTTAAGCGTCCTGCCCTGTCGGTTAGTTTGCACTTAGGCGTCCCCCCCCCCTCTCGGTTAGTTGGTGTTTCGGCTTCGTTTCCATTCGCTTATTTGGCGCTTCGGCTTCGTTTCCATTCAGTTATTTGGATCCACTTCTTTGCTTCGGCTTCTCCCCCGTCGGCGCCACTTCCGGGTACCAAAGCCAGTCAGAAAATATAGAAAGTGACATAGATAGGTGTTCGTGATTTGCAACAATATTTGGACCAATTCAAACTGTTTTACCCAATGAATTGTCACAAGGCCATATAGACTGATGGAAACTATGAGATTCAAAGAAGAGGAAATACTGACACTTTTGAGAAATATAAAAGTGGATAAGTCTCCAGGTCCGGACAGGATATTCCCTAGGACATTGAGGGAAGTTAGTGTAGAAATAGCAGGGGCTATGGCAGAAATATTTCAAGGGTCATTAGAAACGGGAATAGTGCCGGGGGATTGGCGTACTGCGCATGTTGTTCCATTGTTTAAAAAGGGGTCTAAGAGTAAACCTAGCAATTATAGACCTGTTAGTTTGACGTCCGTGGTGGGCAAATTAATGGCAAGAATACTTAGAAATAATATATATAAGCATCTGGATAAGCAGGGCCTGATTAGGAACAGTCAACATGAATTTGTGCCTGGAAGGTCATGTTTGACTAATCTTCTTGAATTTTTTGAAGATGTTACTCGGGAAATTGATGAGGGTACAGCAGTGGATGTTGTGTATATGGACTTCAGTAAGGCCTTTGACGAGGTTCCTCATGGAAGGTTGGTTAAGAAGTTTCAATGGTTGGGTATTAATGGTGGAGTAGCAAGATGGATTTAACAGTGGCTGAATGGGAGATGCCAGAGAGTAATGGTGGATGGTTGTTTGTCAGGTTGGAGGCCAGTGACGAGTGGGGTGACACAGGGATCTGTGTTGGGTCCACTGTTGTTTGTCATGTACATCAATGACCTGGATGATGGTGTGGTAAATTGGATTAGTAAGTATGCAGATGATAATAAGATAGGTGGGGTTGTGGGTAATGAAGTAGAGTTTCAAAGTCTACAGAGAGATTTATGCCAGTTGGAAGAGTGGGCTGAAAGATGGCAGATGGAGTTTAATGCTGATAAGTGTGAGGTGCTACATCTTGGCAGGACAAATCAAAATAGGACGTACATGGTAAATGGCAGGGAATTGAAGAATGTAGGTGAACAAAGGGATCTGGGAATAACTGTGCACAGTTCCCTGAAAGTGGAATCTCATGGTAGGGTGGTAAAGAAAGCTTTTGGTGTGCTGGCCTTTATAAATGAGAGCATTGAGTATAGAAGTTGAGATGTAATGTTAAAATTGTACAAGGCATTGGTGAGGCCAATTCTGGAGTATGGTGTACAATTTTGGTCGCCTTTATAGGAAGAATGTCAACAAAATAGAGAGAGAGTACAGAGGAGATTTACTATAATGTTGCCTGGGTTTCAGCAACTAAGTTACAGAGAAAGGTTGAACAAGTTAGGGATTTATTCTTTGGAGCGCAGAAGGTTAAGGGGGGACTTGATAGAGGTTTTTAAAATGATGAGAGGGATAGACAGAGTTGACGTGGAAAAGCTTTTACCACTGAGAGTAGGGAAGATTCAAACAAGGGGACATGACATGAGAATTAAGGGACTGAAGTTTAGGGGTAACATGAGGGGGAACTTCTTTACTCAGAGAGTGGTGGCTGTGTGGAATGAGCTTCCAGTGAAGGTGGTGGAGGCAGGTTCGTTTTTATCATTTAAAAATAAATTGGATAGTTATATGGGCGGGAAGGGAATGGAAGGTTATGGTCTGAGCGCAGGTATATGGGACTAGGGGAGAATATGTGTTCGGCACGGACTAGAAGGGTCGAGATGGCCTGTGTCCATGCTGTAATTGTTATATGGTTATATGGTTATATGGTTATATGAACCTTCGGGAAACATAGAAACATAGAAATTAGGTGCAGGGTAGGCCATTCCCTTCATGAAATATGAGATCATCCAACTCAGTATCCCGTACCGTAACCCTCATTGGCCACAAGATCGCTAGGTTCTCGGCATTGTCGGCAGATGTTGTGAGACGAGCAGCCGTGCAGAGCTGCGCTGTTTTGAGGGAGAGCCTGAATAAGGATCTCGCGGTTATACATCCTCGCTGAGGCTTGGATGTAAGAACATCCCGCCTGACCAGAGAGATTCGTAAAATCATAAACATAGAGTTTCGTCACACAGAAGTACGCCCTTCGGCCCATCTCATCCATGCTGACCATGTTGGCATGTTGGGCTTGTCACATTTAGAGTCATGGAGCCAGAAAACACGAAGAAAGGACCTTGGCCCAACTTGCCCTTGTCCCTCGACGCTAATCCCACCTGCCTAAGTTTGGCCCATGTCCCTATGAACGTTTCCTACGCATGTTTCTGACCAGATATGATTTTCCTGTGGTGAATGGGGTGTTTGGTACATTTGACCTTCATCAGTCAGTGTGTTGAGGTAAACACTTGGGCCGATATGGTGCCGTTGGACGCCACGTTGTTGAGGCCGCGTTTAGAGTTGTTTTTGGTCAACCTGTTACAGAAACGGTTTTATTCAGCTGGAAAATCAACTGGACCTACACAGTGGAGGTTGGGATTTTGTTCCTTAGATCACAGAAGGCTGAGGGTTTATCTTATAGAGGTGTATAAAATAATGAGTGAAATCGATAGAGTGAATGAAATGAACTGAGTATTTTACTAAGAGGAGAATCAAGAAACAGACGTTCATAGTTTAAGTTGAGAAGATGAATAATAGGAGCCTGAAGGGCAACGTTTTCACCCATTGTTGGACACGGAAGTGAGGGACGGCGGAACTACGTAACAATGACTTCAGCCAGATGATGGTCGTTGACGCAGGTCCACTAAAACACAGGTTCGTTTTTTAATATACGCTTGGACAGCTATATGGATGGGAAGGGCAGGGAATATGGTTACAGGGATATGGGATGGGCGATATGTGTTCGGCACGGCAAGAAGGGGACTGTTTTTAGTTGAAAGTTATATCTTGATATGAGGTCGGGACGCAGTACTAAAACAACATTTATATACGCTTGGTATTTCCGATATGCTGCGGGCAATTGGGACCTACTTCACTGACTCGAGTTTGGTTTCATCACCCTATGCACTGACCTTCCCCATCACATACATCTCCCATCCATAACATCTCTGCAAAAAAATAACATAAATAATCGCATAAGTAGTCCCATTACGGTGTATGTTGTTTGACGGTTTAAACAACTTCCCGAGACATTTGGCTCATTTATAGATCTCCTTGCGTGCATGCACACCCTTTCAATTTTGTTCAATAGTGTTCAAGGCAATTACATTTGTAATTTGGACAAAATATTCGGTGGATCATTTAATGCAGTTGGTTACAGTGGCAACAAGAACCATGGGCCATTTGATCACGTGTTTCAGTTCCTCTCTGAATTTTCTCTGGGATACAGCATAAATAAAGGTGTTCGTGCAAGAACTCAAAGACTTCAGCATGTACCCGGATAACTCAGCAATGGTGAAGGGGTCATTGTAACTTGCATCCAAAAAATGCGTGTCAGTAAATTGCACGTATATGTAACATACCAAATTAACCATCCACAAGAGAATAAAGCTGCCAGATATGGCGAGCAGCAACACGATGGATTTTCTGCGGTTCTCTATCTCTGGGTCAGTGTGCTTCACAATACTGTTGTTTCCACGTAGTCCGCTCCTCACTCGGTTCGCCAGTATAATGTGTCTGATGGTCAGATGAATTAAGCAGCAAGATCAACACATAGGGAGCAAACGGAGTCAAGATCGTTTCCAGCCACAGAAATGCGGCCCAAATGGGTAATGTGTAGAAGTTTGATTTTACATAGCACGACCACTCAACGCCATTAACTACCTCCCGTGGTTCGTATATAAAATAGTACGGAATGTTTTCCACAATACTTGTACACAACACCACCGCTGTCACGATAGTCACATTCTTTTCAGTGCAATATTTTGTTCGTAGCATTTGATGGCAAATCGCAATAAATCGGTCGAAAGTAAAAGCCACAGTGAGCCACACTGAACAGTCCATGGAAATAAAAATCATGGTTAAAATAAATCTACAAATAATGGTGAGATTGAAGAAGGACTGTGGAAAATATGCGTCAATAATCTGATATCAAATGACAACAAATGTAATGACCATCAAGTCAGCGACAGCCATTCCCAGCAGGTAACGAGTGATGCATTTGGAGAGACCGCACTTTCCTCGGGACAAGATCACGATGGCCAACAAATTTTCTGCATACAACAAATGTATATTAATAATGATATTCGATATGAGACGCCGAATAGTGATGTTTCATTATCTGGATTAGAATTTATTGCACAATATTTATCTGATAGTTTTAGTGGAAAAATCGGTTGCAATTGTGACCGTTCGGTCAACCCCGATTAGTGGGTCTGGTCTTTGCAGCGCTAAAGTCTGAATACAGCTGTAGATTAGATTCGTCTCTGCTGTAGAACCATGAACCAAGTACTGAGCGGGAGGCTGGTCTCGCTGAATTGTGCTTTATACGAAGCATGACTGGCTTATATAACGCGACTCCATTCATTGGAGGTGTCTTTAAAGTAAATAATTTTGTTGTATTGTTTCTTCATTCTAAAGATTTGAAATAATGTTTCATTTGGATATAACTGGGAGCAATACATTAATTTATCCTTGTTTTTTTTAATCGTTTATTTTGATTGTTTAAAATATTGTAAGTATTCCCGGTTATTGATTCCCGTACATACCGCTGACAGGAAGGAATTGCCTAAAGTTTTGGTGACTGTTTTAAGTAGGAACTCATGATTCATTATTTGGGATGTTGTCATGGCCAATGCAACACTCCACTTTAAACGACTAACGCCATAGTGATGTCTAGAGCTCGACTCGACTCACGTCGGCAGAAATAACGAGTAAAAATGCAGACAGGCATCTGTACGGTTGCGGGTTCCGGGCAATGTTGCCAAACCAAGTATCATCCTTCTTATTATTACTTACCATTGACTGTTCGTCCGCATCGAGTAGATCATTTGCACTGTTGTCTCCAGAGAGTTATTTATATTTATAATATTGATTACAAATAGTACAGTGCACCAGCAGGTCGTTCGCTCCTCAATATCGGTATACGTTCAGAAAATCTCCTCTGCCAGGTCGAGATCCAGATCCCTCCATTCCCCGCCTACCCATCGGGGGCAGATTATTATCTCAATCGGGTTAGGTTAGGTAAGGGGGAGGGGCAGCGAGACCTGGGTGTCCTTGTACACCGGCCACTGAAAGTTAGCGTGCGGGTACAGCAGGCAGTGAAGAAAGCTAATGGAATGTTGGCCTTCATAACAAGTGGATTTCAGTATAGGAGTAAAGAGGTTCTTCTGCAGTTGTATAGGGCTCTGGTGAGACCACATCTGGAGTATTGTGTACAGTTTTGGTCTCCTAATTTGAGGACATTGTGATTGAGGCAGTGCAGCGTAGGTTCACGAGATCCATCCCTGGGATGGCGGGACTGTCATATGAGGAAAGATTGAAAAGACTAGGCTTGTATTCACTGGAGTTTAGAACGATGAGGGGATATCTTGTACAAACGTATACTATTATAACAGAACTTTACAGGTTAGATGCAGGAAAATGTTCCCAGGCGCGACTCACGTCGCAGCGGCCTCTGCAGTCTGTCTGTCTTTTTTATTATTTTTTGTCTCGTCTGAATGTAGTTTTTATTTTTTAACTGGGTATGTGTGTGGGGACGGGGGGTGGGGAGACTTTTAAAATCTTTTCCCTGCGCGGAGAACCCGACCTTTTCTCTGTCGGGTCTCCGTTGTCGTTGGGGCTGCGTGGAGCGGCCTCCAAACGGAACGACCTAAGGCTCCTGTCACGCAGCTGCGGACCTATTCACCATCGTGGAGCTGGCCGAGTTCGGAGCGGGTGGAGCTGTGGTGGCGCTCGGCTGCGACCTGACCCCGAAGATTCGAATGCTTACCGCAGGTCTGGTCGACAGTAATGCCGGGAGCCCGCGGGTCCCTGCTGGGAGACCGCTTTTCGGGACTTCCGCAACGGCGGCTTCTCCCGTCCGAGTTCCGGGGTTGAAGAGCACCTGGAGCGGGGCCTTACATCACCCGGCGCGGTTTTAATGGCCGCGGGACAATTACCATCGCCCGCCGGGGGTTTGACTCTGACATCGGGAGGAGAATGGGGAGTGCAAGGGAGAGATAAGACTTTGCCTTCCATCACAGTGAGGATATTTGTGTAAATTGTGTTGTCTTGGTTCTTTTTAATTGTGTATATGACTGCAGAAATAACATTTCATTTGAACCTCAATGAGGTTTAAATGACAACAAATAACTTGTATTGTATTGTATTGTATCGTGTTGTATGTTGGAGGAGTCCAGAACCAGGGGCCACAGTCTCAGAATAAAGGGGAGGTCATTTAAAACTGAGATGAGAAAAAAAATCACCCTGAGAGTTGTGAATTTGGCGAATTCTCTGCCACAGAAAGCAGTGGAGACCAATTCACTAGATGAATTTAAAATTTAGATAGAGCACTTGGGCGTAGCGGAATCAAGGGACATGGGGAGAAGGTAAGCACGGGTTACGGATTGTGGATGATCAGCCATGATCACACTAAATGTAGATGCAGGCCCGAAGGGCCAAACAGTCTCCTGCACCTATTTTAAATATTTCTCTGTCACCCATTCGATCTCTCCAGAGATGCTGCCTGCCTCGCTGAGTTACTGCGGCATTTTGTTTGTGAGGACACACACCTGCCTTGTCCCCTAGACCCGGCAGATATATTTTTGTATCAGAGTGAGACTGATCTGAAGAAGGGTTTCGGCCCGAAATGTTGCCTATTACCTTCGCTCCATAGATGCTGCTGCACCCGCTGAGTTTCTCCAGCACTTTTGTCTACCTTCGATTTTCCAGCACCTGCAGTTCCTTCTTAAATATTTCAGGATTGGTTGTCTTTATTCTTTGGAGCGCAGAAGGTTAAGGGGGGACTTGATAGAGGTTTTTAAAATGATGAGAGGGATAGACAGAGTTGACGTGGAAAAGCTTTCCCCACTGAGAGTAGGGAAGATTCAAACAAGGGGACATGACATGAGAATTAAGGGACTGAAGTTTAGGGGTGACATGAGGGGGAACTTTTTACTCAGAGAGTGGTAGCTGTGTGGAATGAGCTTCCAGTGAAGGTGGTGGAGGCAGGTTCGTTTTTATCATTTAAAAATAAATTGGATAGTTATATGGATGGGAAGGGAATGGAGGGTTATGGTCTGAGCGCAGGTATATGGGACTAGGGGAGATTATGTGTTCGGCACGGACTAGAAGGGTCGAGATGGCCTGTTTCCGTGCTGTAATTGTTATATGGTTATATGGTTATATGGTCTTGTCGACAAACAAACCATTCACATTAATTTTTCACATATTAATCCAGACATGTGTCTATTTCTATTTTGCCACCTCACACAATCAGCTGAATTAGATCAATTGAACACAACGGGAAAACAGATGTGAATTCATTTGAAATTCGACAATTACGTCATCAAAAGCAACACATCCATTCAATAGACATGTGCATGAAACTTGCTCGCAATAACGAGTTTTACCCGGTTTTAAATGGCTTAGCAGGTACCCCAATTGTTCCAAGAATGGGGTAGTAAATTCGTTCAATCTGTAAAATTACAGGTCTCTCCATGTTTTGAGGAATTATATCCTGTTCCACCCGGTGATTTGCCTGGACCTTTAATAATACCGTATTTATATATAGAAGAAGCCCCTGGTGACACACGTCTATACCACGTGATTGCATCAATTGACTATAGACATTGCAACAGATCGGTTAATTTGAGTCCCAGCAGCTGCAACACATCAGATGAATGATTCATTCAAATTCAAACATTTCAACATCAGTGAGGACGTTTATATTTAGATCCACGTTAGATTAAACTGAAGCAAGAATTTGTGCCGGTGTGGGCGCCCTTCAGTCTTGACAAAATCCAGAATGTTTAGCATTTACTGGGGGCAGTTTTTCATTTTGAATTAATTTGATTTGAAATTCACCCACAATGTGTCCAAATTACTTAGACAGAGACATGAAAAATAGATGCCTGAGTAGGCCATTCGGCCCGTCGAGCAAGCACCGCCATTCAATATGTTCATCCAAAATCAATATTCCGTTCCTGGTTCCTCCCCATATCCAATGATTCAGTTATATGGATATATCGAATTCTCTCTTGAACACGTCCAGTGAAATGGTCTCCATTGCCTTATGTGGCAGGGAATTCCACAGATTCACAATACTCTGGGTAAAAACTATTTTCTTTCATCTCAGACCAAAATAGGCTACCTATTCCTATACTGTGACCCCTGGTTCTGGACTCCCCCAACTTCGGGAACATTTTACCTGCATCTAGCCTGTCCAATCCCTGAAAAATGTTATATGTTTCTATAAGATCCCCTCTCATACTTCTAAATTCCAGTAAACATAAGCCCATCTTATCGACCCTTTCTTTCATTATATGTCAGTCCTGCCATCCCGCGAATTAACCCGGTGAACCTGCGCTGCACTCCCACAATAGCTAGAATGTCCTTCCTCAAATTCGGAGACCACAATTGCGCACAGTACTCGAGGTGTGGTCTCACCAGCACCATGTATAATAGATAGCAAGTAACAAGCAGAACTTGAATTCTGTAAATGTATAATACATTATTCAAGATATTTTATCCGGCGTCTTCACTCTCATTTCAACCGGTGATGTTTATGCTTGTTCATAGTTACCGTATTTTACACAGTACTACACTACTGCAGATAGGAATTGTGTTTCACTACGAACAACTTTGCTGTAGTATGACAAATGTTATAAATCTGAATTAGGTAATTGAATCAAAATATATTTATTTAGTCAGACCTGGGCCGTGTTCGATGCATTGTTGATCAGAGCTGGCAATAAAATTCCTCTTGCAAATCGCGAGAGCATCCACTGGCTCACAGAAGTGGCAAGTGACCGCCATGTTATATTTATGTGGGATAATTTCTGCTTTGCTGTCAGATAGGAGATAAATGGAGCTTGTTTAACTCTGCACTATGAAGCAAATTATTCTGAAATAGACACTGTATTGGAGTATGCAGTGGGTCAGGGGCATCTCTGGAGAACATCAATACGCTGCATTTAGGGTCGTGACCTTATTCACACATTACAGTGGGTGGGGGGGGGGGGGGGTGAAGCTGTGTTACGGGGAAAAGCCGGACAAAATGACTTGTAGATACAGCATCGCAGTAGTTTTTGATGGCAGATGATTGCACAACGGACAGGGATGAAAACACAAACATTGAAAGACAAAGATAAACGGGAAACCGTATCATTTGCACATCACGCATCTAGTATTAGACAGATGTGTTGCATCACGACCTTATTCAGCATCGCGAATGCCCAGGTATCTCATGTTTTCCCCAGGGCAGTTTACAACCCAAGGTATGAATATTGATTTATCTAACTTCAAGTAACCCCTGCATTTGCTCTCTCCTCCATCCCAACCTCCACCCAAGTCGCACTAGTTTCTCCTTCTCCGCCTCGCAAACAGCAAACAATGACCTGTTTACCTAATCATCGTTACATTTTACTTATATATTATATTCATTTGTTCTATATCTCTCTACATCACCATCTACATCTCTCGTTTCCCTTTCTCCGACTCTCAGTCTGAAGAAGGGCAACGACCCGAAACCTCACGCATCCCCCCCCCCCCCCCCCCCCCCCCCTCTCCAGAGATGCTGCCCGTCCCGCGGAGTTACTCCGGAATTTTGTGTCATTTTCGCCAAGGAGTGAAGGAGTTTATAGATAATCGCAAAGACTCTTCGTTCCATTAATCCTAGATGGATTGATGTAAATATTTAACTAAGAAATTATTAAACAATTCAGAACACTTCCAGTGGCTGCTATGAAGCAGTGAAGGCAGCTGCACTGAGCTCTCCTCCAGACAAATCGTGTTTAAATTCGACTCCCATGCCAGGATCGAGTTAAAAACTCTTATCAGGTTTGCTGAACGTCGAGGGTACTGACTCCATCAAACGGTACTGGTGGATTTGGGATTTAAAACGACCTTATCGTAAAAACTGGATGAGAAAGAGAAGAGGTCAGAGAGGACCCAAGAAGACTACAATCAGTTTCCAGCTCCAAAAAGCTCTGGATGAGCTTGAAACCACCCCTGAACCCACTTTTGAAAGTTTGGAAGAGGAGCTGGAACCTCAACAACCTACAAGCGATATGGCTGCGAGAAGTGATACAAAGGAGAAAGAAATGACAAGCTGGAAGAAACGGTGACGAGCGTAATATTCTTACAGACATTACTATAAAAGATCTTCAGAAGCAATTGCCAAAAGGAATTATACAAATCAGAATAACTTCTCCACTATGGA
>NW_026575256.1:40000-58322 GCF_028641065.1 Leucoraja erinaceus | reverse complement strand
ATGTTTCTATGTCATTGATAGGGACAATCAGCGATGCATCACAAGAATTGCGGTGCTGGCTAGAAGGGCTGTTAATGGCCCTCATCCTGCACTTTTGTTCTATGTTTCTATGTTATTGATAGGGGTACGATCGCCCATGATCACTTGAATGGCAGCGCTGGTCTAGAAGGGGCTAGCAGTTGGCTGATGGCCCCTCCTCCTAGCATCTACTTGCTATGTTATTGATTGGGGACGATCACAATGAATGGCAGTGCTGGCGAGAAGGGCTAGCAGGGCTGAATGGCCTCCTCCTGCACCTACTGTCTATGTTATTGATTGGGGACGATCACAGTGAGTGGCAGTGCTGGCTAGAAGGGCTAGAAGGGCTGAATGGCCTCCTCCTGCACCTATTGCCTATGTTCCTATGTTATTGATTGGGGACGATCATATGTTATTGTTAGGCGACAATCAGCGATGATCACAATGAATGGCGGTGCTGGCTAGAAGGGCTGAATGGCCTCCTCCTCCTGCACCTATTGTCTATGTCTATGTTATTGATTGGGGACGATCACAGTGAATGGCAGTGCTGGCTAGAAGGGCTGAATGGCCTCCTCCTCCTGCACTTATTGTCTTGTCTATGTTATTGATTGGGGACGATCACAGTGAATGGCAGTGCTGGCTAGAAGGGCTGAATGGCCTCATCCTGCACCTATTGTCTATGTTTCTATGTTATTGATTGGGGACAATCACAATGAATTGCGGTGCTGGCTAGAAGGGCTAGCAGGGCTGAATGGCCTCCTCCTGCACCTATTGTCTATGTTATTGATTGGGGACGATCATAGTGATTGGCAGTGCTGGCTAGAAGGGCTGAATGGCCTCATCCTGCACCTATTGTCTATGTTATTGATTGGGGACGATCACAGTGATTGGCAGTGCTGGCTAGAAGGGCTGAATGGCCTCCTCCTGCACCTATTGTCTATGTTATTGATTGGGGACGATCATATGTTATTGATAGGGGACAATCAGCCGTGATCACAGTGAATGGCAGTGCTGGCTAGAAGGGCTAGCAGGGCTGAATGGCCTCCTCTTGCACCTATTGTCTATGTTATTGATTGGGGATGATCACAGTGAATGGCAGTGCTGGCTAGAAGGGCTGAATGGCCTCCTCCTGCACCTATTGTCTATGTTATTGATTGGGGATGATCACAGTGAATGGCAGTGCTGGCTAGAAGGGCTGAATGGCCTCCTCCTGCACCTATTGTCTATGTTATTGATTGGGGATGATCACAGTGAATGGCAGTGCTGGCTAGAAGGGCTGAATGGCCTCCTCTTGCACCTATTGTCTATGTTATTGATGATGCAGTGAATGCTGGCTAGAAGGGCTGAATGGCCTAATCCTGCACCTATTGTCTATTTTCCTATGTTATTGATTGGGGACGATCATATGTTATTGATTGGGGACGATCAGTGATGATCACAGTGAATGGCAGTGCTGGCTAGAAGGGCTGAATGGCCTCCTCCTGCACCTATTGTCTATGTTATTGATTGGGGACGATCACAGTGATTGACAGTGCTGGCTAGAAGGGCTGAATGGCCTCATCCTGCACCTACTGTCTATGTTATTGATTGGGGACAATCACAATGATTGGCAGTACTGGCTAGAAGGGCTGAATGGCCTCCTCCTGCACCTACTGTCTATGTTATTGATTGGGGACAATCACAGTGAATGGCAGTGCTGGCTAGAAGGGCTGAATGGCCTCATCCTGCACCTATTGTCTATGTTATTGATTGGGGACGATCACAATGAATGGCGGTGCTGGCTAGAAGGGCTGAATGGCCTCATTCTGCACCTATTGTCTATGTTCCTATGTTATTGATTGGGGACGATCATATGTTATTGATTGGGGACAATCACAATGAATGGCGGTACTGGCTAGAAGGGCTAGAAGGGCTGAATGGCCTCCTCCTCCTGCACCTATTGTCTATGTTATTGATTGGGGACAATCACAGTGAATGGCAGTGCTGGCTAGAAGGGCTAGAAGGGCTGAATGGCCTCATCCTGCACCTATTGTCTATGTTCCTATGTTATTGATTGGGGACGATCATATGTTATTGTTAGGCGACAATCAGCGATGATCACAATGAATGGCGGTGCTGGCTAGAAGGGCTGAATGGCCCCATCCTGCACCTATTGTCTATGTTTCTATGTTATTGATATGGGACGATCGGCCATGATCACAGTGAATGGCAGCGCTGGCTAGAAGGGCTAGCAGGGCTGAATGGCCTCCTCCTGCACCTATTGTCTATGTTATTGATTGGGGACGATCACAGTGAATGGCAGTGCTGGCTAGAAGGGCTAGAAGGGCTAGAAGGGTTAGAAGGGCTAGAAGGGCTAGAAGGGCTGAATGGCCTCCTCCTGCACCTATTGTCTATGTTATTGATTGGGGACGATCACAGTGAATGGCAGTGCTGGCTAGAAGGGCTAGAAGGGCTAGAAGGGCTAGAAGGGCTAGAAGGGCTGAATGGCCTCCTCCTGCACCTACTGTCTATGTTATTGATTGGGGACAATCACAGTGATTGGCAGTGCTGGCTAGATGGGCTAGAAGGGCTGAATGGCCTCCTCCTGCACCTATTGTCCATGTTATTGATTGGGGACAATCACAGTGAATGGCAGTACTGGCTAGAAGGGCTGAATGGCCTCCTCCTGCACCTATTGTCTATGTTATTGATTGGGGACGATCACAGTGAATGGCAGTGCTGGCTAGAAGGGCTAGAAGGGCTGAATGGCCTCATCCTGCACCTATTGTCTATGTTCCTATGTTATTGATTGGGGACGATCATATGTTATTGATTGGGGACAATCACAGTGAATGGCAGTGCTGGCTAGATGGGCTAGAAGGGCTGAATGGCCTCCTCCTGCACCTATTGTCTATGTTATTGATTGGGGACAATCACAGTGAATGGCAGTACTGGCTAGAAGGGCTGAATGGCCTCCTCCTGCACCTATTGTCTATGTTCCTATGTTATTGATTGGGGACAATCACAGTGAATGGCAGTGCTGGCTAGAAGGGCTAGAAGGGCTGAATGGCCTCTACTCCTGCACCTAATTTCTATGTTTCTATGTTATTGATTGGGGACGATCACAGTGATTGGCAGTGCTGGCTAGAAGGGCTAGAAGGGCTGAATGGCCTCATCCTGCACCTATTGTCTATGTTCCTATGTTATTGATTGGGGACGATCATATGTTATTGATTGGGGACGATCACAATGAATGGCAGTGCTGGTTAGAAGGGCTAGCAGGGCTGAATGGCCTCATCCTGCGCCTATTGTCTATGTTATTGATTGGGGACAATCACAGTGAATGGCAGTACTGGCTAGAAGGGCTAGAAGGGCTGAATGGCCTCCTCCTGCACCTATTGTCTATGTTCCTATGTTATTGATTGGGGACGATCATATGTTATTGTTAGGCGACAATCAGCGATGATCACAATGATTGACAGTGCTGGCTAGAATGGCTAGAAGGGCTGAATGGCCTCATCCTGCACCTATTGTCTATGTTCCTATGTTATTGATTGGGGACGATCACAATGAATGGCAGTGCTGGCTAGAAGGGCTAGAAGGGCTGAATGGCCCCATCCTGCACCTACTGTCTATGTTATTGATTGGGGACGATCACAGTGAATGGCAGTGCTGGCTAGAAGGGCTGAATGGCCTCATCCTGCACCTATTGTCTATGTTCCTATGTTATTGATTGGGGACGATCATATGTTATTGATTGGGGACAATCACAGTGAATGGCAGTGCTGGCTAGAAGGGTTAGAAGGGTTAGAAGGGCTAGAAGGGCTGAATGGCCTCCTCCTGCACCTACTGTCTATGTTATTGATTGGGGACAATCACAGTGAATGGCAGTGCTGGCTAGAAGGGCTAGAAGGGCTGAATGGCCTCATCCTGCACCTATTGTCTATGTTATTGATTGGGGACGATCACAGTGAATGGCAGTGCTGGCTAGAAGGGCTAGAAGGGCTGAATGGCCTCATCCTGCACCTATTGTCTATGTTCCTATGTTATTGATTGGGGACGATCATATGTTATTGATTGGGGACGATCACAAAGAATGGCGGTGCTGGCTAGAAGGGCTAGAAGGGCTAGAAGGGCTGAATGGCCTCCTCTTGCACCTACTGTCTATGTTATTGATTGGGGACAATCACAGTGATTGGCAGTGCTGGCTAGAAGGGCTAGAAGGGCTGAATGGCCTCCTCCTGCACCTATTGTCTATGTTATTGATTGGGGACAATCACAGTGATTGGCAGTACTGGCTAGCAGGGCTGAATGGCCTCATCCTGCACGTATTGTCTATGTTATTGATTGGGGACGATCACAATGAATGGTGGTACTGGCTAGAAGGGTTAGAAGGGCTAGAAGGGCTGAATGGCCTCCTCCTGCACCTATTGTCTATGTTATTGATTGGGGACGATCACAGTGAATGGCAGTGCTGGCTAGAAGGGCTGAATGGCCTCCTCCTGGACAATCACAGTGAATGGCAGTGCTAGCTAGAAGGGCTAGAAGGGCTAGAAGGGCTGAATGGCCTCCTCCTGCACCTATTGTCTATGTTATTGATTGGGGACAATCACAGTGAATGGCAGTACTGGCTAGAAGGGCTAGAAGGGCTGAATGGCCTCCTCCTGCACCTATTGTCTATGTTATTGATTGGGGTCAATCACAGTGAATGGCAGTGCTGGCTAGAAGGGCTAGAAGGGCTGAATGGCCTCCTCCTGGACAATCACAGTGAATGGCAGTGCTAGCTAGAAGGGCTAGAAGGGTTAGAAGGGCTGAATGGCCAATGGATACAAGTATTTGAGGCAATGGATACAAGTTTTGTTGGGAGGACCTTGTTGAGGCCATGACGTCACGTGTGGGCGAGGAGAGGGGGGGGGAGCCCGGGACCGGAAGTGGACGCCGGCCTTGTCGGGGCGGTGAGAGACGGCGACGGGGAGACGCGGCCTCCGCGGCCATGGACGCCTGGGTTCGCTTCACGGCGCGGAGCCAGGGCCGGGAGCGGCTGCTGAGGTGCGGGGGGAACCGGGGAACCGGCGGCCGGGGCGGGTTGTAACCGCGGAGTTAGACCGGCGGGCGCACCGCAACATGATGCCGCCGGAAGTCCCGCCTCCCCGCCGCTCCCATTGGCCCTTCCCACCGTCCCGCCCACCTGATTGGCTGCTCGCCCCGTCACTCAACCCCGCCCCCCCCAGCAAGTTCGTGTGAGGCGCAAGAATTATACATAATTTTAATATTTTCTCTTTAAAAAGGATTTAAATGACTTTTATTGTCTCCTGGAACCATCAAGGTTGAGTGAGATGCGAGTTACCACACAACCATGCCCAATATAAGTCACAGTACCACTTAAAAGTTGATTATTGGAGCAAAGAGTACATGGTAAATGAAATGAAATGAAAAATGAAATGATTCAATTAATTGTCATTGTCAGTGTACAGTACAGAGACAACGAAATGCATAAATGGTAGGGAATTGAAGAATACAGTTGAACAGAGGGATCTGGGTATAACCGTGCATAGTTCCTTGATGGTGGAATCTCATGTAGATAGGGTGGTAAAGAAAGCTTTTGGTATGCTAGCCTTTATAAATCAGAGCATTGAGTATAGAAGTTGGGATGTAATGTTAAAATTGTACAAGGCATTGGTGAGACCAATTCTGGAGTATGGTGTACAATTTTGGTCGCCTAATTATAGGAAGGATGTCAACAAAATAGAGAGAGTACAGAGGAGATTTACTAGAATGTTGCCTGGGTTTCAACAACTAAGTTACAGAGATAGGTTGAATAAGTTAGGTCTTTATTCTCTGGAGCGCAGAAGGTTAAAGGGGGGACCTGATAGAGGTCTTTAAAATGATGAGAGGGATAGACCGAGTTGATGCGGACACGCTTTTCCCTTTGAGAATAGGGAAGATTCAAACAAGAGGACATGACTTCAGAATTAAGGGACAGAAGTTTAGGGGTAATATGAGGGGGAACTTCTTTACGCAGAGAGTGGTAGCGGTGTGGAATGAGCTCCCAGTGGAAGTGGTGGAGGCAGGTTCATTGGTATCATTTAAAAATAAATTGGATAGGCATATGGATGAGAAGGGAATGGAGGGTTATGGTACGAGTGCAGGCAGGTGGGACTAAGGGGAAAAAAAAAAATTTGTTCGGCATGGACTTGTAGGGCCGAGATGGCCAGTTTCCGTGCTGTAATTGTTATATGGTTATATGGTTAAAGAGGTCCTTTAAAAAAAAAAAACCATTAATAATATTTTTACTAGAAGTAATCTATTATAAAGTCTAGTTACATATTATAGTAAAAAAGACTTTCCATATACATCAATCATTCATTATTAATATTTTCTATTGTCGAGTACTTCTGCTTCTAGTGTTTTTTTTATATAGATGGAAAAAGAGATGAAGTGAGAAAATAGTTACAAATTTGGTCTCCACTGGCGTACATTTGGCGTACAGTTTTGGTCTCCAAATCTGAGGAAGGACATTCTTGCCATAGAGGGAGTGCAGAGACGGGTTCACCAGACTGATTCCTGGGATGTCAGGACTGTCTTATGAAGAAAGACTGGATAGACTTGGTTTATACTCTCTAGAATTTAGAAGATTTTGAGGGGGGATCTTATAGAAACTTACAAAATTCTTAAGGGGTTGGACAGGCTAGATGCAGGAAGATTGTTCCCGATGTTGGGGAAGTCCAGGACAAGGGGTCACAGCTTAAGGATAAAGGGGAAATCCTTTAAAACCGAGATGAGAAGAACTTTTTTTCACGCAGAGAGTGGTGAATCTCTGGAACTCTCTGCCACAGAGGGTAGTTGAGGCCAGTTTCATTGGCTATATTTAAGAGGGAGTTAGATGTGTGGCCCTAAGGGGATCAGGGGTATGGAGAGAAGGCAGGTACGGGATACTGAGTTGGATGATCAGCCATGATCATATTGAATGGCGGTGCAGGCTCGAACGGGCCGAATGGCCTACTCCTGCACCTAATTTCTATGTTTCTATGTTTCTAAATATAAATAAAACAGAAAAGGTGGAATGGATTACTTATAATACGTCATTGGAGATAGGTTCGTAGATTATAAAGTGTAACTTTTCATCTACTCCTGAGTTCATGAGGTCCTTTTTTTTAAAAACCTTTTTCTATGGTTTGTATGGAAACTTATTATTTAATTTATGTAAAGCACTTTGGTGTCAATGCGAGTTGACTTAAAACGTGCTATATAAATAAAACTTACTTACTTCTGCAGCTGTACAGAGTCAACAGACATAGGAGGCCATTCGGCCCTTCGAGCCAGCACCACCACTCAATGTGATCATCCCCAATCAGTACCCCGTTCCTGCCTTCTCCACATATCCCCTGACTCTCTCTCGCTATCTTTAAGAGCCCTATCTAGCTCTCTCTTGAAAGAATTCTCTCCAGAGAAACCGGCCTCCACCGCCCTCTGAGGCAGAGAATTCCACAGAGTCACAACTCTCTGTGTGAAGAAGTGTTTCCTCGTCTCCGTTCTAAATGGCCGACCCCTTATTCTTAAACTGTGCGTGTGTGTGTGTGGCCCCTGGTTCTGGACTCCCCCAACATCGGGAACATGTTTCCTGCCTCTAGCGTGTCCAAACCCCTAATAATCTTATGTCTCAATGAGAACACCTCTCATCCATCTAAACTCCAGAGTGTACAAGCCCAGCCGCTCCATTCTCTCAGCATATGACAGGGGTGGGGGATTGCAACCTTCATGTGGTCCGCCCTGTTTCGACAAATGCAATCAACCCGGCGTGCACGATCAAATAGAACAAGTTGACCTACAACTTTAGGCTGTACACGCCATACGCAAGAAGAAGCATATGACAGTCCCGCCATCCCGGGAATTAACCTTGTGCCAAATGGCCTAGTGAGACCACACCTGGAGTATTGTGTGCAGTTTTGGTTTCCAAATTTGAGGAAGGACATTCTTGCTATTCAGGGAGTGCAGCGTAGGTTCACCAGGTTAATTCCCGGGATGGCGGGACTGTCAGATGCTGAGAGAATGGAGCGGCTGGGCTTGTACACTCTGGTGTTTAGAAGGATGAGAGGATATCTTATTGAAACGTGTAAGATTATTGAGGGGGAAGGAGAGCAGAGAGGGATATGGGAGGGGGCCAGGGATTGGGAGGGAGAGGGGGTGCAGGGATTGGGGGAATGAGAGCAGGGGAGGGGGCGGGTGAGAGGGAGGTGAGTACTGGGGGAGCAGGGCACGTGACGTGGTGTGTGAGACGGCTGTGTGTGTTGCAGGACGGCACAGTATGCGTCTGCGTTGCTGGCGTATTCGCTGCGGCGTAGCGGGGCCGGTCCCGAGCTGGTGACACGTCTCACACAGCTGGAGGCTCATCTCAGCCTGGGACGCAAACGTGAGTACAAACATCCCCTCTCCTCCCTCTCTCACCCCTCCCCCCCCCCCCCTCTCTCTGCCCCCCCTATCCCCCCCCTCCCCCAATCTCCTCCCCCCTCTCCATTGCCCTCCTCTGGGTAAAAGACACTGTGAACTCACCTGATCTATTCCCCTCATTATTTTATACACCTCCATAAGATTGTCTGTGGAATTCTCTACCTCAGAGGGCGGTGGAGGCCGGTTCTCTGGATACTTTCAAGAGAGAGCTAGATAGGGCTCTTAAAGATAGCGGAGTCAGGGGATATGGGGCGAAGGCAGGAACGGGGCACTGATTGGGGATGATCAGCCATGATTACATTGAATGGCGGTGCTGGCTCGAAGGGAAGGTTGGTTAAGAAGGTTCAATGGTTGGGTATTAATGGTGGAGTAGCAAGATGGATTCAACAGTGGCTGAATGGGAGATGCCAGATAGTAATGGTGGATGGTTGTTTGTCAGGTTGGAGGCCAGTGACTAGTGGGGTGCCACAGGGATCTGTGTTGGGTCCACTGTTGTTTGTCATGTACATCAATGATCTGGATGATGGTGTGGTAAATTGGATTAGTAAGTATGCAGATGATACTAAGATAGGTGGGGTTGCGGGTAATGAAGTAGAGTTTCAAAGTCTACAGAGAGGTTTATGCCAGTTGGAAGAGTGGGCTGAAAGATGGCAGATGGAGTTTAATGCTGATAAGTGTGAGGTGCTACATCTTGGCAGGACAAATCAAAATAGGACGTACATGGTAAATGGTAGGGAATTGAAGAATGTAGGTGAACAGAGGGATCTGGGAATAACTGTGCACAGTTCCCTGAAGGTGGAATCTCATGTAGATAGGGTGGTAAAGAAAGCTTTTGGTGTGCTGGCCTTTATAAATCAGAGCATTGAGTATAGAAGTTGGGATGTAATGTTAAAATTGTACAAGGCATTGGTGAGGCCAATTCTGGAGTATGGTGTACAATTTTGGTCGCCTAATTATAGGAAGGATGTCAACAAAATAGAGAGAGTACAGAGGAGATTTACTAGAATGTTGCCTGGGTTTCAGCAACTAAGTTACAGAGAAAGGTTGAACAAGTTAGGTCTTTATTCTTTGGAGCGCAGAAGGTTAAGGGGGGACTTGATAGAGGTTTTTAAAATGATGAGAGGGATAGACAGAGTTGACGTGGAAAAGCTTTTCCCACTGAGAGTAGGGAAGATTCAAACAAGGGGACATGACTTGAGAATTAAGGGACTGAAGTTTAGGGGTAAGATGAGGGGGAACTTCTTTACTCAGAGAGTGGTAGCTGTGTGGAATGAGCTTCCAGTGAAGGTGGTGGAGGCAGGTTCGTTTTTATCATTTAAAAATAAATTGGATAGTTATATGGATGGGAAGGGAATGGAGGGTTATGGTCTGAGCGCAGGTAGATGGGACTAGGGGAAAATACGTGTTCGGCACGGACTAGAAGGGTCGAGATGGCCTGTTTCCGTGCTGTAAATTGTTATATGGTTGTTATATGGTTATATGGCCGAATGGCCTCTACTCCTGCACCTATTGTCTATTGTCTGTTGTCACCCAGAGTGCTGGAGTAACTCAGCGGGACAGGCAGCATCTCTGGAGAGAAGGAATGGGCGACGTTTCGGGTCGAGACCCTTCATCAGACCGGTTAAGGATGAGATATAGCTGGTGATGTGGAGAGATAAGGAACAAATGAATGAATGATAGGCAAAAAAGTAAACATGATAAAGTAAACCAGGCTGCACTCTCTACCTCCCCAGCCTCACACACTCTCTCTCTCTCTCCTGCCTCTCTCCCACCCCCCTCTCATCTCTCCACCCTGCTCCTAACTCTTTCCCTCTCCCCTATCTCTGATAGGAATCTGAGGGGTAACTTTTCCACACTTTTCGAGGGTGGTGGGTGTATGGAACGAGCTGCCGGAGGAGGTAGTTGAGGCTGGGACTGTCCCAACGTTTAAGAAACAGTTAGACAGGTACATGGATAGTACAGGACAGGTTTGGAGGGATATGGACCAAATGCAGTGTTTAAGAGGGAACTGCAGATGCTGGAGAATCGAAGGTTACACAAAAAAGCTGGAGAAACTCAGCGGGTGCAGCAGCATCTATGAAGCGAAGGAAATAGGCAACGTTGCAGGCAGGTGGGACTAGTGTAGATGGGGCATGTTGGCTAGGGTGGGCAAGTTGGGCCGAAGGGCCTGTATCTCTCTCTGTGACTCGCCTGCCTCTCTCTCTCTCTCTCCCCATGGCCTAGTGTTGAGGTTGGGAACGTCGGTGGAGTCGGTGGAAGCCGCCAAGAGGGCGATACACCTGCCGGACCTGACGCTGAGACTGTGCGTCACCATCGCCCACCTCAACCGAGCCGTCTACCTGGGCTGTGACAACCTGCTGTGGGCCGGCAAGGTGGGCCTGGTCCCTGGGCTGGACCAGGCCAAGTGGAGCCAGCGCTCCTACAGGTAGGGCCCCCCTCCCCTCACCTGCCCCACCACCCTTCAACCCCCACCTCCCCCCCCCCCCCACACTCCCCCCCCCCCCCCCCCCCCCCCGAGTGGAGCCAGTCGCTCCTACAGGTAGGGCCGCCCCCCCCTCCCCTCACCTGCCCACCACACCCTCACCCCCACTCTCCTCCCCCCCCCCCCCCCCCCCTCCCCCCCCCCCCCCCCTTTACCGCTTTGCCCCCACTCACCCCCCTGCCCCCACCACTCCCCCCACTCCCCCCCCGAGTGGAGCCAGCGCTCCTACAGGTAGTGGCCCCCCTCACCTCAAGCCTGCCTTACACCACCCTTCACGCCACCCACTCCCTTCCCCCCCGAGTGGAGCCAGCGCTCCTACGGTAGGGCCCCCCCTCACCTGCCCACCACCCTTCCCCCCCACTCTCCCCCCCCCCCCCCACCCCCATCCCCATCGCCCCACACACACTCCCCCCCCCCCCCCCGAGTGTGAGCCCGCGCTCCTACAGGTAGGGCCCCCCCCTCACCTGCCCACCACCCTTCTTCACCCCCACTCCCTCCCCCCCCCATCCCCATCGCCCCACCACTTTCCCCACCTCTCTCTTGTGTCTCCCCCATCCCCCCACAGCACCCCCTTCCAACCCCCCCCCCCTCCCCCACCCAGTGTTGGCCAGCGCTCCTTCAGTTATGGCCCTCCCTCGTCCTGCCCATCACCCTGGCCCTCTTCACCCCCTTTTCCCCCTCCCCCATCCCCATCGCCCCCCACCCCCCCTCCCTCCCCACTGTCCCCATCCCCTCCCACTCTCTCCCCCTCCCCCCCCTCGTCTGAGTCCCAGCCATCCTACAGAGGGCCGCGCCACCCCCATCCCCCCCCGCTCCCCCCTCTACCCCCCCTCTCCTCCCCCATCCCCCACACCTCCCCTTCGTTCTCCCCCCCCCCCGAGTGGACCGCCCGCTCCTACAGGTAGGGTGTCCCCTCCCCTCACCTGCCCAGCACCCCCTCTTCAAACCCCACTTTCCCGCTCCCGACCCATCCCCCGTCTCCCCCCATCCCCTCCACTCACTCTCTCCCCCTCCCCCCCCAGTGGAGCCAGCACTTGATAGGTAGGAGCCCCTCCCTCACCTGCCCACCTCCTCCATTCTCTTCACCCCCCACTCTCTTCCCCAATCCCCATTCTCCCAACTTTCCTCACTCTACCCCCCCCATCCCCCACCACCACTCCTCCCCTCCCCCGCATTCCCCCTCGCCCCCACTCTCCCCACCGTAGAACTACTCTCCCCTCCCCCCATGGTGGTGGAGCCAGCGCTCGTACCTGTAAGGTCCTCCCTCAGGGGGGATGTCCACTAAACACCACCCCTCTTCAGGCCCCCATTTTCCCATCCTGCTCCCCCCACTCTCCCCATCCCCCACACTCTCTCCACCTCCAATGTCTCCACACCCGCCATCCCCCCACTCTCCCTTCCCCCACTCTCTCCCTTCCCCATCCCCCACACTCTCTCCCTTGCCCCCACTCTCCCTATCCCCATCCCCCACACTTCTCCCCGTCCCCCCTCTCCCCTTCGCTCTTCCCATCCTCCCCACACTCTCCCTTCCCCCCTCTCCCACTCCCCATCCCCACACTCTCCTTCCCCATCCCCCATCACTCTCTTCCCCTCCACTCGCCTCCCCCGACCCACTCACTCAAGTTCCCCCCCCCCCCCCCCACTCTCCCCTGGGGCTGAACCTGAATCCAAGTGGAGCCATCGGCTCCTAACGTAGGGCCTCCCCCTCACCCTGTGACTCCTCTTCCTCTTCCCCCCCCCACGTCTCCCCCTTCCCAGCCGTCACCCACACATCTCCCCCCCCCACTCTGATCTCTCTCTACCCCCCGTCCCCGCACTGCCCCTTTGCTGATCTCTCCTCCTCTCCCCTTTTAGCCCCCGTTTCTCTACCCCCCCCCCCCCCCCCCCGATGCTCCCCACCACCATCTCCCCCACTCACTCTCCCGTGTCCTCCTGGCTCCGATCTGTCTCTCCTCTCCCCCCCCACTGACCCCCCCCTCTCTCCTCCTCCCTCTCTCTCCCCCCCCACTGACCCCCCCCCCTCCTCTCCCCCCCACTCCCCCCCCCCCTGATACTCCCCCCACTGACCCCCCCTCTCTCTTCCCCCCCCCCCCAGGTACTCGACCTGTTTGCATTGCTGCTGAGCCTGAGCCGTGACGTGTACGAGCTGAGCGTGTTGGCGGAGCGGGAGGAGCGGAGTCGTGGGAAGGGGGCGGGGGCCGAGGGTCCCGGGGGTCCGGACGGTGGCCTGACGCCAGCGGGGAGGGGCCTGGCCCGGCTGCGGCTCCTGTGGGGGGTGCTGCGCTCCAACCCCCCGCTGCTGCTGGACCTGGTGAAGAACGGCTGCGACCTGCTGATCCCCCTCGACCGCCTGGGCTTGGTCCGGACCAGCCCCGGGCTGGTGGCCCTGTGCGGCCTCTCCTCCTCCCTGCTGTCTATAGTCAGTATCGCACAGCCCTGGCTCAAACTCAAGCCCTGACCGACCAGAGTCACGGAGCCACGGACCCCCAGAGACTCCGAGCTACACACGAGTGCGGACACAAATCTCCCAGCCCCCAGTGTCACCGACCGACCGACCGACATCACAGTCCCGGCACCGACCTTCTATCCTGGCTACGAACAGACCAGACACCAGACTACCCTCACCTCATGGACACTAACTACCAAAGAACCTACAGCGGAGCAAGATAGACCACTCCTGCTGAATGTGATGGGCTGACGTGTAGTACGCAACGGGGCCTTTTTTTCATACATTCCAGTAACCCAACCCGACCCGACTCACAGTGTAATCAATGTTGCGGGGGAACAGTTTGTGTTTATAAATTAAAATTCTGAAAATGAGAAGATTTTTACCACATAATTTTTTTTTTTACGAGGATGTTTCGGTAAACCGGCTTCCGTCTCCGCACTAGTATCCTCTGGGATCTTCGGTGCTGAGACTGGAAGCTGGTTACGGAAATGGGGCCGAAAATTACCCTTGACTGGACGACGTCTTTTTGATCGAGTGGACTATCTTGCTCGCTGTAGGATCTCTGCTAACCACAGTCCCGACTCAAACTCAAGCCCTGACAGAGGAGAGACACTGACCTGCCGGCTTCAAGGCCCTGACCCATGGACCAAGATCACTGCATGGACAATTAAACCCCAGCCCTGGCTCAGACCCAACCCCTCTGTCACAGAGTGATACAGTATGGAAACAGGCCCTTCTGCCCCAACTACACTAGTCTCACCTGCCTGCGTTTGGTCCATATCCCTCCAAACCTGTCCTATCCATATACTGTTACATAAATGTTTCTTAAACATTGGGATAGTCCCAGCCTCAACTACCTCCTCTGGCAGCTCGTTCCATACACCCACCCCACCCTCAAGATTCCTATTAAATCTTTTCCCCTTCACCTTGAACCTATCTCGTCTGGTCCTCGATTCCCCCGACTCTGGGCAAGAGACTCTGTGCATCGGACCGCCTCCAACCAACCTAACAATCCTCCGTTGCCTCTGCTCTTCCTGGAGACCCCCACGGATGGGTAGCGTCGACCTGAAGGGATCCGGTTTCACCGTCTCCTCACCATTGTTGACCCAGAGTGCTGGAGTAACTCACAGCGGGACAGGCGGCATCTCTGGAGAGAAGGCATGGCTGACACTTCGGGTCGAGACCCTTCTTCAGACAGTCTACAGAATCTATATAAAGAAGCTTTTTTTTGTATTTAATGCGAGTCTCTGAACCATCTTATTGCGCGCGGCATGCACAGACTAATGCCCCTGTCCCACTTAGGAAACCTGAACAGAAACCCCTGGAGACTTTGTGCCCCACACAAGGTTTCCCGTGCGGTTCCCGGAGGTTTTTGTCAGTCTCCCTACCTGCTTCCACTCCCTGCAACCTCCGGGAACCGCACGGAGACCTTGGGTGGGGCGCAAAGTCTCCAGAGGTTTCCGTTCAGGTTTCCTAAGCGGGGCATAAAATTGCCAGACAATGTTGTTTTATTTGATTGTGCACGCCAGGTTGATTGCATTCGTCGAAACAGGGCGGACCACGGGAAGGTTGCAATTTCCCGCCTCCTCTGCACACTGTGACGGTCTACAGAATCTAATTACTTTTCCCCGTTGAGTCCATTTAAAGTGAGTTTCTGCACTGCAATCACCCACAGAATTTAGTTAGTTTCAGGGCAGCACAGTGGGTAGAGTTGCTGCCTCGCAGCGGGCAGGGACCCGGGTACGATCCCGAGCTGTCTGCGCGGAGTTTGCACGTTCTCCCCGTGACCTGGACTATTGTGTACAGTTTTGGTCTCCAAATCTCAGGAAGGACATTATTGCCCATAGAGGGAGTGCAGAGACGGTTCACCAGACTGATTCCTGGGATGTCAGGACTGTCTTATGAAGAAAGACTGGATAGACTTGGTTTATACTCTCTAGAATTTAGAAGATTGAGGGGGGATCTTATAGAAACTTACAAAATTCTTAAGGGGTTTGGACAGGCTAGATGCAGGAAGATTGTTCCCGATGTTGGGGAAGTCCAGGACAAGGGGTCACAGCTTAAGGATAAGGGGGAAATCCTTTAAAACCGAGATGAGAAGAACTTTTTCACAGAGAGTGGCGAATCTGTGGAATTCTCTGCCACAGAAGGTAGTTGAGGCCACAGTTCATTGGCTATATTTAAGAGGGAGTTAGATGTGGCCCTTGTGACTAAGGGGATCAGGGGGTATGGAGAGAAGGCAGGTACGGGATACTGAGTTGGATGATCAGCCATGATCATATTGAATGGCGGTGCAGGCTCGAAGGGCCGAATGGCCTCTACTCCTGCACCTAATTTCTATGTTTCTATGACCTGCGTGGATTTTGTCCGAATGCTCCGTTTTCACGCTGGTGGGAACGTCCACTCCACGATGAAGTCGGCAATCAGCCAGTCAACCAGAGATCTTTGCAAAAGTTTGACTTTATTCATGTCCCGATAACTTTACATTATATTTAACTTTACAAACATATACAAAATGCACAGTTGTCCCATCGGCTCGTTCAACCCTGGTGAGTGCGAGATCGGAACGGCCGCCTAGCGAGCGGACTGGAAGCAGGAGACTGCTCACACCCCCCCCCCCCCCCCCCCCACACCCTCGCACCATGACCACTGAATTCAACTTGGGCAAGGGGTGGGGGGGGGGGGGGAAGAGAAGAGATAGGGAGGGTGGAGGGAGAGTAGGAGAGGGGGAGGGAGAAAGATGGGGAGGGAGAGGGGGAGAGGAAGAGAGGGAGGGAAAGGGGGGAGAGAAAGAGGGAGAGGGAGAGAAAGGAAGAGGGGGAGAGAAGAGATAGGGAGGGTGAAGGGAGAAAGATGGGGAAGGAGAGGGGGAAGAGAGAAAAGGGGGAGAGGAAGAGATAGGAGGGGGAGAGAAAGGGGGAGGGAGAGCGAGAAAGGGGGAGGGGGAGAGAAAGGGAGGCAAAGGTGTGGACAGAAAGTAAGGGGGGAAGTGAGAAATAAAGAGGGAGGCAAAGAGGCAGAGAGACATGAGCTGGAGAGATGCCAGCCACGTGTCCACATTGGCCACCTGACATATGCAGCCGCCATTATGGCAGAGACACATCCGGCAGGCTGGTCGTGGTCAGGACAAGGGCCCGGGGGATGGGGAGGGGGCACCGTGCTGGGCCCTCATCTTCGGTCCAGCTGCCGGTACAGTTGGATGGTGGTCAGCTGGAGCTCGGGGTCTCCGCTGTTGAGGTCCAGGGCCTTCAGCAGACAGCCCAGTGCGGCCCTCAGCTCGCCCCGTCCCATCAGCTCCCTGCCCCGCGTCACCAAGCTGTTGTAGCCCTCCGAGGGGCCGGTCCCCTGCTGTACGGGCCCCACGATAACAGGGGCCCCTGTACCCTGCTGTACGGGACCCCTCTATCACAGGGGCCCCTGTACCCTGCTGTACGGGACCATCGACCACAGGGGCCCCTGTACCCTGCTGTACGGGACCATCGACCACAGGGGCCCCTGTACCCTGCTGTGGGGACCCCTCTATAACCGGGGCCCCTGTACCCTGCTGTGGGGACCCCTCTATCTCCGGGGCCCTGGTACCCTGCTCTGGGCCCTCCCGCAATGCCGGGGTCCCCGCCCCGAGATTCTCGACGACCGGGGCCTTGCGTTCCCCCTCAGCCCCGACATGCAGGCGACTCCCCGGCTCTGGGGCCCTGGAATCGCCCCCGAGAGGCCCCCGCCCCACCGACAGCGGCCCCCGCGGGCTGCGGGACTGGCGGGGTCCGGGATCGCTCGGCCCCCCGGTGCCAGAGTCCCCCCGGGGGAGCGGGGCTTCGGTGAAGGGCTCCATCTGCTCGCTGGACCCCAGCTCGGTGTCGAAGGTGCCCGACCGGTCCGTCTCTCCGTCTCTGTCTCCCCCTCGCTCCGGGACTGCGGGGGACCGTTCTCGGCGGTCCCCGGACCCCCCTCCTCCTCCTCCTCCTCCGACTCCTCGGTGTAATCTCCCTCCTCGTCATCTTCTTCCTCCTCCTCCTCCTCCTCTTCATCCTCCGTCTCCTCCAGCACGGACCGGACCAGCGACCGGCGGGAGGCGTAGGAGCAGTTGGGGGTGCCCGGGGTTTGGGGGTGAGAGGCCCTGGGCGTGGAGGCGGTGGGGGGGGAGTGGTGGAGGCGGAGGTCGGGGCTGGCCAGGGACAGAGCCGGCGATTCTTCCTCCTCTTCCTCGTCGCTGGACATCACCACGGCCCGGCGCCCGGGTCTGCCGATCACCTCCTCTCCCGACGACCCATCGCTGTCCGAGCCACCGCGCTCCTCCCACTCCCCCTCCTCCTCCATCGTGTCCTCCAGCACAAGCTGGAAGTCGGAGTGACCCGGCGAGCGGGCGGGGAGAGAGTCCGACCCCTGGTCCCGCTCCGTGGGGAGTGACTCCCACAGACATTCGGCCCCGGGGCCGGTGCTGGCCCAGGGGCCCGGGGAGCTGGCAGTGGGGGCCTGGGGCAGCGGGTACAGTGGGGGCCGGGCTCTCGACACTCACTCCGCACAGCGGCGGCAGCTCGGCCATCTGGCGGCTCAGCTCAAACACGTCGTCGTCCTCCACCTCCATCACCTCCGGCGATGCCGGCTCACCCACACCTGCACCAGGGGGAAGACAAGGGTGTGAGTGAGGAGGGGGAGGGAGGGAGGGAGGAGGGAGGGGGAGGGCGGGAGGGAGGGAGATAGGAGGATGATGGAGATGGAGGTGAGAGAAAAGGCGGAGATGGGATAGAGACTGCTCACACCTGCACCGTGGGAAGAGAACAATGTGGGAGGGAGAGAGGGGGGGGAGAGGGAGAGGGGGTGAGAGGGGGGGAGAGAGGGGGGGGGAGAGGAGAGGGAGAGGGGGAAGAGGGAGAGGGGGCGGGGAGAGGGGGGGCGAGGGCAGAAGGGGGGGAGAGGGAGAGGGAGGGAGTTGAGGGAGGGAGGGAGGG